>NW_007726894.1:310416-341872 GCF_000696425.1 Galeopterus variegatus
GCCCAGAAAAGCAGGCTGGGCTGGTCCGGGCCCCCCCCCCCCCCCCCAACTTGACCGAACCTATGAATTATCTGAGGTCCCATTGGCCTAAGAGAGCCTCCTTATTGCAGAGCTGTCTCTAAACCCAGTTGCACCCCATCCTTGGACTCAGACTATAGGTTTCCGCTCATAACGCAGGCTTCTAAACCCTGATCTCTGCTGAGCCCTTCCCCCTAGCCCTGGCCACCTCTCCTACCACTTTAGCTATCAGGGAAGGGTTTCATTTCTCATCTGCCCAGTCACCCTTGAGGGACTCTTTTGGGACTCCTTTGGGAAGAGAAGCTGTGACACTTGGCCAGGACAGTGACTAGCCTGCAGGACTGTGAACATGAACTCCTAAGTTCTTTGGCTGCCTTTGATCTTTCTAGGTCCCTGATTCTCACCAAGTCTAGTTTCCCCATGAGAGTTTTGGGGAGAACCATCAGAGGGACAAGAGAATGAGTAGGTATGGAAAGGGTCAGGGGGAGCAAAGACCTATCTAGGGTTAGGGTTAGGATGGGTAAGAGCAGGAATAAGGGATGGGGAGAAGTCAAGGGTATAGCAAGAGATGGGACAGAGGCAGGAACAAAGCAGAGGAAAGTATACCTCCTCAGCTTTTACAACAGGTGCATCTCTCAGGCAAGAACCAGCTGGATCCAGGCCCCTCTACCCTTGGCCCGAAGGGGTAGGGAGGGTTTCAGGGCCTCAGCAGAGAGGATGGGAAGGGAGGGGCAGATGAGGCCCTCAGGAGCCCGGATTCTAGCTGTTCCATTTGGTAACCAATCTCCCTGATGCCTTCTGGGCCAAGGCAAACTGAGAAGGACTGTGGACTTGGGAGGGCAATAGCTAACATAGAAGTGGAGTCAAGGTGTTGAAGTGGGATCCCCAGGGTGAGTGTGGCTCTGGGACCTAGGGGGGTGATTTGAGGGTGAAAGCCTACTGTTCCCCTTCCCCAATCTAGGGTGTTGCCTGGCAGCTCTCCCCCCATCCCTCCCTGCCAAGCTGCCAGACTTTGTTTTGTTAAGCCAAAATAGGAGAAAAGCTAGGGAATATGGCAGCAAGCCCAGGCATGGGGTGAGGGAAGGATGGGGCCGTGGCCTATCCACAGAAATGATCCCTGCCCCACAAAAAATTGAGGCTCAGCTGCCTTTCCCCACCCTGCCCTCCAACCTCAGCACCATGGCCATAGCTCTCCCTGAGCACAGAGCCATTTCCCAGGTTCTCTAACTCCTTGGCTGATCATCACAACTAGCTGCCACCCCCAGTTTCCTCTCTCTGACCAATCTCCACGCTTGTCTTCATCACTCTTCCTCTTGCTGTGGCTCCTTCCCTGATCTCCCCTGTCCTCAGACCCAATTTCCACAGGTAAGGGTAAGGGAGGCAAGTCTTCACCTAGGTAAGCCAGGTTCAAATGCCCCCTCCATCACCTCTTGCTCAGTTCCCTAGCTCTGCCCTCTTAGGGGGCCTCTTCACACTCAATAGAATATTAGCTGACAAAGGGGTGAGAACTGCTCAGTCTAAGGCTGGGCTGGGGAGGTTGGGATGGCAGGTGGATTCTTAGGACTCCTCTCAGTCCCTGGTGCTGAAGTTCTGGGGTACATGTGGACCCTGGCCTGTACCCCATGGGCCACCAACCATCTATCCTGCACAGATGTGGATGAGTGTGCTGAGGGCAATGGCGGCTGTCAGCAGAGCTGTGTCAACATGATGGGAAGCTATGAGTGCCACTGCAGGGAAGGCTTCTTCCTCAGCGACAACCAGCATACCTGCATCCAGCGACCAGAAGGTCAGCGCATGACCTGGGAGGGCCCAGCCCCTGCCCTCCCGAGGCTTCTCTTCCCAACTTTCCCTCATTACCCTTTCATTCTCAACAGCTATGAGTGCCACTGCAGGGAAGGCTTCTTCCTCAGCGACAACCAGCATACCTGCATCCAGCGACCAGAAGGTCAGCGCATGACCTGGGAGGGTCCAGCCCCTGCCCTCCCGAGGCTTCTCTTCCCAACTTTCCCTCATTACCCTTTCATTCTCAACTCTGCTAGCTCCTTCTCTTGTCGCTCAACTCAATGACACCCTAAGAGCTCCATGGACAGACATTCTGTATTAGAGCAAAATCTGGGGGAATTAACTTGGGGTTGGGGTCAGTATGAGATTGAGGCTACTATGGTGTGTCCTCTGTGTTCAGACTCAAGGTGAATGTCGTTCCGAATTGTATGTGGTTGAGCATCTCTAAGTTGCTGCTTATCTGAGAGAGCCTCATCAATGCCTTTTTCCTTGGATTAGATTGGGAGGTTCAGGCTGGAATAATGGGGTATATGTTGACTGTTTCTGTGACTCATCCCCCTCCACCCCCTTCTGGACTGTGACATCCCTGAGGGCAGGGACTATGTCTAGTTCATTTTTGTATCCTCAGCACCTAACATACAGCCCTGTATGTAGTGGGAGCTTAATGAATGTTCATTGAATGAAATTGTATAGTAATTATCTGTACCAGTTACTCCCCACTCACAGTATAGGTTTGATTGTTAATTATCTTCCCAGTTTGACTGTAAGCTATTTGAGGGAAGAGATCATGTCTTATATTTTTCTGGATTCTTCCTAAATCCATCCAGTCCCTAGTACAGTGCCAGACATTACTAGACACTATTTTTTGGTTGTTTGAAGGAGAGGATGATGACACAGGTTTTCTTTGGGATGAGTAGCAATACTTATTCATACCTCATTCAGAATGGCTCTGAGCTCTGCTCATTAGCACCCAGCTCTGTGGGCAAGACAGGAGGCCTATGAGGGGGGAGTCAGTCCTCTCTCTGCATTGCAACCTCAGTGGAATTCTTATAATTTCCTTGGCCTCCAACTGCCCCTTCTAGTTCCTCCTTCCTTAGGTGTTCAGGGGTACACAGTATTCAACCCCCCTCCCCTTTTAGAAGGAATGAATTGCATGAACAAGAATCATGGCTGTGCCCACATTTGCCGAGAGACACCCAAAGGAGGTATTGCCTGTGAATGCCGCCCTGGCTTCGAGCTCACCAAGAACCAACGGGACTGTAAATGTGAGATAACTGAGATGGCAGTGGGGGAAATGGGAAACAAAGAAGAGGGGTGTGGGGCCTTAATAGCAAGAGGACAGGGCTGGGAAGGAAAGGGAATATGGGACAGACAACTAAAAAACAGGGGCAGTGTCCATGTTGTGGAGAACTGTGGTACCCAAGGAGAAGCAAGCTGACAGGCCTCCTGCCCTCTCTGTGTACAGTGACATGCAACTATGGTAATGGTGGCTGCCAGCACACATGCGATGATACAGAGCAGGGTCCCCGGTGCGGCTGCCATGTCAAGTTTGTGCTCCATACCGACGGGAAGACATGCATTGGTGGGTGAGCCCAGGGGAGAACTCAGTCCACCTGTGATGGGGGTGGGGGTCCTTGGGAACCCAGAGGAGTGGGGGAGCACATGGGACCCAGGTGCGGGGCATGAGTGACTTGTGAGGGACTTGAAGACCCAGACAATGCCAGGTCTAGTGAGGGCCAACTCTAAGAGATAGTGATGTGCTCACCTGACCCTCTCTCCCTCCCCAAGTCATTGGTTCCACTACCATACCCCAGCACCTTCACCATCCTCTTTACCCCAGGATAAATTGTTGCCAAACTGGGAATAATTAGTAGAGGTGCTTGTTGAGCAAGGCTGTGGTTGAGAGGGGGGAAGTGAGCTGGGAAAATGCAGCTGGTTAGGCCTGACTAGAGGCTCCGGTCAACTAGTGGTAAGATGGGAGCCGTCACAGCCTACTGTCCCCACTCTGGAACTCAGGGTGAGACAGAGTGCTCTTTCCTGGAAAAACCAGTCCTGAACTGACAAATGGGGTTTCCTGGCTCCAGGTATCTTATTCCTCTTTCTCTCCTCACTCTCCTCCTGCAAATCCCCTTTCTACTCCCCTCACCCTCGTCCCCCACTTTCTTCTTTCTCCTCCAGATTCCAGAGGTACTCCCTCTTGGCTCCGCCTATAGCCTTCTCACTTCCTCACCAACTCCAGCCTTCCATCCCTCTTGCTGTCTTAATACCTGGATCCCTTTTCCTGAATTCCTAGGCCTTACCTCACATACCTTCAGGTACCCTAGATGAGTTTAATTTCTTAATTCCTTAAAGTTAATTCTTAATTTCCGTAAGTCTTTAGGTCTTTAGTTCTAAGAACGATTATGGGACAAGGTGACTCTTAGAGAAGTGGGAAATGAAAGGGAAGAGGTTCAGCTGGGGAGAGGCTTTGACTTGAGCCAGGGAGGGGCGAGCTTGCTCTGTGGGCAGAGATGTTTATGGTTGGCCATCCATCTGGTGGGCTACAACATGCTGGAGATGGGGTGCCGTGAACAGTCACTCTGTGTGAAGTCATGTATATCAGAGACATGACATTCAGTTTAAGAACCAGACTCTCTGCCACCCCATTCTAGAGACCTGCCCCCTTCACTGCAGACATGAAAAGGGGAGTAGATGATGGTCCTAAAGGTCTCCCTCAGGAATCTGCTCCAGAGACTTGCATACACCATTCAAAAGTACTTGTTTAATTAATACCTCCCTTGCTAGTGTTTCCCTCTGAATTAACTCTTCAAAAACCCTAAAACATTTTTAGGTCTTCATGTTGCCTTCTCTAGGCTGGTCTGTTCCAGCTCCTGTCATTTTTTTCTCATAGGTCTAATTCTGCTTTCCCAGTCTCCCACCACCCTGCAGGCACATTCACACATCCCCAGAGACTCCCAAAGGAAACTGCATGCAGTCCCCAAAGAAAAGATGCATGAATCAGGACAAAGCTTGGAGCCCATGGATTTGAGAGCCTGATCCCTCTGCTTTCTGTTCAGATATTGTTGCTTTTGAAAACATCCCTATTAAGCTTGAACTCTCTTCTAATCCAAGATCCATTCTGCCATCTGGGCCATGGCCAAGTGAGGCAGAAGAGAGCAAAGGAGGCTGTTCAGCCCTATGTTCTTTCCTAGTTCCTCTTCATCTTCTCCAATAGAACTTATTTTACCTTGCCCTATATTTCATTTTTCTCACCAGCCCTGGTAGGAGGAAACTTCATTATTTGGGGCTATCAGGACATTCATATTTAGTGGGAGGACTGAAAGAGCAATCAATATAGTTTAGCAGAAATGATGGGCACTTATTGGGATTTGGGATTTAGCAGTTTGAAAGACTTGAGGTTGCATTCCAGCTTTGCCTTTGGCATGCTATGTGGTAGTGGGCCCATAACTGCCCCTTTCTGAGACTCAGTTTCTCAGTTTTTCAGTCTTTTGGTGGGAGCTTGCCTTCTTTGAGGATACCAGGCAGGACAAGGCTGAGGAGTGAAGCAGTTGTAGGGGTCCCAGGGCTCATCATTTGGGCTTGCAAGGGGGAAGAGGTAGGGTGGGGTCTGGGGCCCAGTGGGCCACAGTGGCTCCTGCCCAGCATCTAAACAGCTTTTTTATAATGTCAAACAGGGGAAAGGCGGCTAGAGCAGCACATCCCCACTCAGGCCGTTTCTAATGGTAAATATGTCTGCTCTCTCTGCTTGCTCTTGCTGGCTTGCTAGGGGAAGGGATAACCTGCTGGGGCTCCCACTAACCGCATGCCCATTGGGCCCAGCCTGACTGGCCCCTGCCTGCCAGCAGGGTTCCTCTGGCAGCCTGGGCACTGGGCCCATACGGTGACAGGAAACCTGAGATACTAAGAGCTGGCCTGGGAGCCTTCATGTTGGTCTTGTCTTTCTTTGTTCCTATTACCCTCCTTCTCTCCTTCCTATTCTGTTCCCTCCTCCCACACCCACCTTCTAACACCCCACCCCATTCACAGCCATCTGCCCCCACCTCTATATAGTTAAAGACCCAGCCAGCTCCATCTTACCCACCATGTCCACTGTGTCACCTGAGATAGGGGTACAATAGGTTTAGATGCCATCCCTTCCTTGGGGCTTCTTTCTTGGGTTCTTACCCACATTAGTTCATAGCCCCAGCGTCATCACCATTCTCTCCCACCATAATGGTTAAGAGCATGGCATTTGAGTTCAGACAGACCTGAGTTTGAATCCTAGCTCTGCCACTTTCTAACTGTATGACCTCAGGCAAGCTACTTCCTCTGTGATCCTCAGTTAACTCTTCTATAAAATAAAAAGAATAACAGTCCTCCCTTAGGGTTGCTGTGATGAATGAGATAGTGCATGTAGAGCATGTACTAAGCGCCTGGCACAGAGTCAGCACAGAGTAACTTGTAGTTTTAATGCTGCAACCTGGAGAGCAAAGGGTTGAGAGTAAACACTGTCCTGCAGAGGTGGGCAGCTGTGCCCAGCTTCCTGGTGTAGCCTGGGATGAATTGAAAGCAACTCTGCAGCTCCCCCATCCTAGACTTAGCATTGTATTTCTGTTCCCCTCTCCCTGCTCCAGGGCTTAGTGGACCTCTTCTTATTCTAAGAGCCTTCTTGGGGGGGAATAGCTGGGCTTGGAGCCTGAGCTCAAGGTTCCCCTCCCAGGTTCCTCCCATGGTCTTGGGGAACCTCAGACGAGAATAAGGTGGGAATGACACAGAGGAGATCCCACTGTGGCTGCTCCCAAACCTAGGCATTTGAGGGACCAGGGCATGGCCAGGGATCCAAAGGCAGAGTTGAGCTTCTTCTGGAGCCCTGGCCTTGCTGTTCTTCTTAGTGACAAGGGTTGGGTGTGAGTGTTAGGAGTAACAGATTCAAGAAGATGATAGTACTGTCCAGTGCTTTTCTCATTCAGTTCCCTGATTCTGAGAACCACTCTCCTGTCTTCTCTAGCAGAGGCCATGGGATTCTCTCTCTCTATAAGAGAATCCCAGGCCCCCCCCAGAGGACAGCCCATACCTCCTCCACAGTCCCTGTGTCAGGGCCTTGTGCTGTTTGAGCTGATGGTTTTTCCTTGGCTTGACACTCCCAAGCTGCTGTTTAAATCTATTTTTCTCTAGTTCTGAATCAGAAAATAGGGAGTGACCCATCCACACTCTGCCCACGTTGCCCTCTCAGCAGAGGGAACACTTACCAGTCAATAGGGGGCAACGGTAGAAACACAGCTGAAATAAGGACTTTGGTCTTGTCTAGTTCTGAGGATCTCTAACTCTTTCACCTACCTTTTTACACCCTTCCTTCTCCTCTGGATTCTTCTCCTTTTGCTGCTCCTCCGCCCCACTCACACACACACATTATCTCCCCATTAGAAAAGTAAAAGAATGACAACAAAGCAGCCAGCTCATCTTCATCTGGAACTGAAAGGAGGGCTTGGGAGGAGTTGAAGGTTGAGACCCAGTATATGCTGTCTCCTCTGAGGATGAGCAGTCAGCGCTGAAACTGGGATCTTTCTTAAGACAGTTGGGCAGGAAGGGGAAGATAAATTAATGGGCAGCCCTCAGCTATCTTAGGAATCACCAGGCTCACTCTTCCCACCCCACCTATAGTAAGATTGTCTCACCATGACTCCCACCCCCACCCTCCGTGCACCACAGAGATGGTTGTTAGAAAGAGGAGGAAACTCCTATCTGTCCCTTCTGGTTCCCTGGCAGCCAGAACCCTCACTTAGCTCCCATCCCTCCCTGCTCCCCACCCCCCTTCAACCCCCAAGCACATTCCTGCCTGACAGCTCTGGCTTGTACCTGCCTCACTGCTGTCCACCTTGTTTCAATCAAGTAGGGGGCAGGGAAGTGGACTGCTTGGCTGTACTTGTGAGGGGATGGGGGTTGGGAGTGATGGGAGGAAGGGGGCTGGGAGCCTCTGCTTAATGCTCCTTCTAAAGCACAGGGAGGCAGCTGAGGCTCTCTTGGGCCTCTGTGGAGTTTGGGACTCCTCCAAGCTAGTAATCCATTACCATCCCCCACCTCCCTCCTAAACAGAGACCTGTGCTGTCAACAATGGGGGCTGTGACAGTAAGTGCCATGATGCAGTGACTGGTGTCCACTGCAGCTGCCCTGTGGGCTTCATGCTGCAGCCAGACAGGAAGACCTGCAAAGGTAAGGGCTTTGAGAGGACAGGAGCAAGGAGACCTTTGGCAAAAGGCTGAGGTTGGGACCAGGGATAGGGTACCTGTTATGGGACCATACCTCCTCAATCTCCTTCTTGTGAAGAACACAGGACATGGCTAAGGGTTGTCTCCTGTCCACCTTTCCCATCTCAGTTCATGGGCCCAAAAGTCTAGCCAGTTTCCTTACTGCCTCCTGCCCCTACCCTGGGTTGTTCTCCTACTCTCATTCCTATCCCTCTACGGGTCCCTAACCCTCTTAAGTTAATGGAACATGCCATTCACATTTGTCTGTGGGTGTGGAAGGATATTTGAGCCCTGACTTTGTGTGTGCATGAGGTTACAGGTGTGTTCCATAACCTCCTTAACCCACATTCTTCAGGCCTTCCCAGTAGGCTCTGGGGAAATGATCTCTCCCTTACAAGGGCTGTACCGGCCAAAGGGAGAATAGGATAGCAGTCAGAAGCAGTGATGCTGGAGCCTGGCTACCTGGGTTCAGGTCCTAGCTCTGCCTCTTACTAGCTCTGTGATCCTGGCAAGTTAGTTAATGTCTCTCTGCCTCAATTTCCCCACAGTGCTTGCCTCATAGGTGTGTTGTAAGGATTAAATTATTTATTATATATAAAGTATTTAGAACATAGCTTGACAAATGGTAAACACTTTGTGTTAGCTGTTATTACAGTATAATTTCCCACAGTGGCCATTCTGTTTCCCCTTCTTTTAATTACCAGGTCTGGGGGAGGATGGGGGGAGAGGGAGGAGGAAAAAGGGAGGGTAGCCACACCAAAAATAATGATTCATCAGGTCTGTGTCCCCTGGTCACAAGGAGTGGGACTGGAAGGAGGACTAGGCTCATTCTTTGTGTCTTTAGACCCAACAGCTGCAAGAGGAGGGGGGAGGCTGGGGCAGCAGGTCAGCAGCCAGAGTTGAGAGGTTTCCTGCTGGGAAGGACTGTTGACAGGTATGCCAAGAGTGAAGTGGAAGGCTGCCCTCCATGACCCCTCCCCCCAAGTAGGGGTGAGTAGGCTGGGTCCTGTCTGCCACCAGCTTGGGAAACTTGACCTCAGGAAGGAAGCCGCTCACCCACCCCCCTTTCCCTTACTAGCGCTGAAAGCTGCCTCAGGCCTGAGCCTCTCCAGACCTCTTCTTGTCCAGCCCCCTGCCTGGCCCCCAACCCTCCCCCATCAGCTGCCCAACCTTACTGGCTCTCCTGGAGGTCCTCCCTGCCTGGCCTCTTTCCCAGCTCCTCCTCCCTGAAGAGCTGCCCCTTTCCAATGAGTCCCTTTTGACTCTCCAAAATGGTCCCCCCGCCCCAAGGCTCTTAACAGAGCCCTTGTGACAGGGGTAGGGAACAGGAAAGGGATAACCCTATCCATCATCCTTCTTGGGAATGGCCATCAGCTGGAAAGTAAGGGGTATGGACTAGCCCTGTTGGTCAAATGTTCACCTGTTCCCTGCTCGAGGCAATTCCCTGAGGGTCTCATTCTGATTTCCTTCTGTTCCCTTTTAAGAGGACTCAGCCCTAGAACAGAGGATGTTACTAGTGACTGCAGATCCCCTCAACAGAGAAGAAACAGACAGGAGGGTGAGAGAGTAGTCAGAAGAGGCAGGCCCTGGAATCTCCTTGATTTTTCCTGTCTCTGTGACTGAGGGAGGAGGGATCTTGTCTCCTTGTTTGTTCCCAGCCTCCAATATTATCTTTTATTCTGTTTTGTTCTCCTTCCCCAGACATAGATGAGTGTCGCTTGAACAATGGGGGCTGTGACCACATTTGCCGCAACACAGTGGGCAGTTTTGAATGCAGCTGCAAGAAGGGCTATAAGCTTCTCATCAATGAGAGGAACTGCCAGGGTGAGTAGACTGGGGCCAAGGTAAAAGCCTTGGGAGAGGTTTTTGGGGTGGGAGAGCTTCAAGGAGGCCAGAAGACCAGAGTCTGAGAAACTCAATAGACACTGCAGAAAGTCTATAGGCAGTCTCATGCTGAGAATTAGCCAAACGGTACCCCTTCCTTTTGGCTAACCAGCTTTGCACTGGAGCACATGGCTTGGCAAGGAGGAATGGATTTCACTCCAATTCATATCCTTGGCAGAGTATGACCTGCCTAACTACACATGGTGGTCCTGATCCACAGGCACCAACTTTTGGAGTTCCTGATTCTAAGTGGAGGGGGCATAGAGAATGAATCAGCATTGCTTAATCAGTGATCCTAGGGCTAGGCCATGAGTAGGAACTCTTTCAATTCAGTGGGGGACAGCCAAGGCCCCTCAACTTGGGCCCTTCACCTGAGCAAGGGTCAAGTGCCCCAAGACAGATTCAGTGGCTTGAATCCTTGTTCTTCCAGATATAGATGAGTGTTCCTTTGATCGAACCTGTGACCACATATGTGTCAACACACCAGGAAGCTTCCAGTGTCTCTGCCATCGTGGCTACCTGCTGTATGGTGTCACCCACTGTGGGGGTAAGCCAGCAAACTTGCACCCCCCCAACCCTCCCGCCACCCTGGCCCCTGTCACCTTCTCATCTTCCAGTTAAATAAGCCCCTGGGTTGGCTTGTGGCTATGGGCAATCCCTGGGTGCATGTGCCTTGTCTGCATCCATTGTGATGAAATGGGAGGAATTAAGACAGATTCTGAAGGACAGCTGGGAGACTGGGGCGTCAGAGAATAGCATCCTGCCTCCACAATTCCTATTTCCCATCTCCATCACTGTCCCCAAACCCCCATCCTCAACTCCCAAACTACAGCCCCACTGACAGGTAGGAATGGATGGCATCAGAAAGCTGGCCTAGCTGACTGGCTCCTTCTCAGTTCTTCCTTTGACTAAGGACAGCGATAAGGGGAGGAGGTTTGGGCTCTTCTCAGGCCAGTAGTCATCCTGGGTTACCTAGAACACTTTTAAACTCTTTTAATTGTAAGAATAACATGATATCTACTCTCAACAAACTTTAAAGCGTATACTATAGTATTAACTATAGGCGCAATGTTGTACAGTAGATCTCTGGAGCTTATTTATCTTGTATAACTCAGGGTGCCTGGAACTCTAACCAAAGGTTGTCATTCACTGCCCATTCCCTGGCTTCTACTCCTCCCCCACCAATGTCTGTCTGTCTGTCTCCCATCTCCTTCCCCCAGATGTGGATGAATGCAGCATCAACCGGGGAGGTTGCCGCTTTGGCTGTGTCAACACTCCTGGCAGCTACCAGTGTACCTGCCCATCAGGCCAGGGCCGGCTGCACTGGAATGGCAAGGATTGCACAGGTGGGCAGTGCTCTCTGCCGGCCAAAGCTGGCACTGCAGTTTCAGGGGGAGCTGGGGTCCTGGAAAGCAGAGTACCATGCTGGGGAAGGGTGTGAGGCAGAAAGAGGGAGAGAATGTAGCCATTTGAGTTAGAGTTTTGAAGTTTTGAGCAAATAATTCCTTTATAAGTCTCCCTGGGTACAACAATAGTTCTGCCTGTAGCTGGTTCTCTTCTTCCAAGCTACCAAACTGAGGAAGAGGGTGAGAGAAGAATGTACCCATCTTCTCAGGCCTCTCTCCCCTTCCTAGAGCCGGTGAAGTGTCAGGGCAGTCCTGGGGCATTGAAAGCCATGCTCAGCTGCAACCGGTCTGGGAAGAGGGACACCTGTGCCCTGACCTGCCCCTCCCGGGCCCGGTTTTTGCCAGGTAAGTGGGAGGAGGTTGCTGGAGGGCTTGTGGGGGAAGAAGGGAAGAAAGACTGGCTGTTGAGGCAGCTCCTCTGCTCCCATTGGATTCCTCCAACCAGTGGGGGTTTGGAGGGCAGGTCAGAGCTGTGACAGGCCCCTTCTCTCAGAGTCTGAGAATGGCTTCACGGTGAGCTGTGGCACCCCCAGCCCCAGGGCTGCTCCAGCCCGAGCCGGCCACACTGGGAACAGCACAAACTCCAACCACTGCCATGGTGAGCACCAGCCCAGAAGCCTTGTTTCAACTCTGCTCTCTTGTATTAACCCCTTATTTCTCTTCTTCATTAATCCCCTGGCCCTGCTTTTTCGTGAATCCCCTTTTTGGCTCTGTAATTCTCCAGCTCTGCTGCCTTACTCCCTCTGTCCCTAACATCTGATCCCCTTGGCTTTTGTAAGCCCACTCCCCCAGCCAAGCCCCTGGCTTATTGCCCAGCTTCTCAACACCCTCCACAGCAGCCCCCACCCCCATGGGGCCTCCATATTGTGCTGAGCTTCTACCATCCCTCCAGAGGCTGCAGTGCTGTCAGTTAAACAGCGGGCCTCCTTCAAGATCAAGGATGCCAAATGCCGTTTACACCTGCGAAACAAAGCCAAAATGGAGGAGGCCGGCAGAATCCCAGGGCCAGGTCTGGTCTGGGGACCCCACTCAAATGGGCTGTCTGGCTACCAAACTCTCCCCACCCCTTGGCTCCTCTGCTTAGTGAGATCTCTTCCAGAAACCCACCAGCACCCTGAACTCTGGACAGAGCAGGGGAAAAAGCGGTTGTAGGCACAGGGCCCAAAGAAGCCTCAGGGTATTACATTCCACCAACTAATTAGTACCCTAGACTAAAAGTTGAGTGATAGTCCCAGTCAGAAATCTGGTGAGGTCTTTCTGGGCTGGGGTGGAGAAGAGCTGGGAGTGAGAACTTTCCCTGCCCATAGGAGGTGCCCCTGGGGTTAATAAGATCTCTCCCCCAGGTGGTGCCCCCTGCTCTGACTGCCAGGTCACCTTCATCCACCTCAAGTGTGACTCCTCTCGGAAGGGCAAGGGCCGGCGGGCCCGGACCCCTCCAGGCAAGGAGGTCACCCGGCTCACCCTGGAACTAGAGGCAGAGGTCAAAGCTGAAGAAACCACAGGTGAGACTGGAGGCACTGTTGGGAGGAGAGCCAGAAGGGGAGGCCAGAGGTGGGGAAACCACGAGTCTCAGTGCAAAAGGAAGAAACAGAGCCTGTAACAGACCCTGCCTAATGCCAAGCCCAATAGCTAGCTCCTCTTACCATGCCCCTCCTGGCTCCCAGCTTTGCTCTTCTGCTCTCCTGTTCACGGCCACCCTTTCTCTCCCTCCTGACTCATACCACCATCCACCACCAGCTAGCTGTGGGCTCCCCTGCCTCCGACAGCGGATGGAACGGCGGCTGAAAGGGTCTCTGAAGATGCTCAGAAAGTCCATCAACCAGGACCGCTTTCTGCTGCGCTTGGCAGGCCTTGATTATGAACTGGCCCACAAGCCTGGCCCGGTATCTGGGGATCGAGCAGAGCAGATGGACGCCTGTAGGCCTGGGCAACACCGTGCTGGGGCCAAATGTGGTAAGGGAGCTTGCTGGAGATTAGGGGATCAGGGGAGTGGGGAAGGCCCAGGTTGGGCCTGGCTCAGAGCATGACCCTTATGGCCTCTGTTGCATCTCTCAAATTATGAGGCAGCCAAGACCCTCCTGCCCACAGTCCTCCCTTCCCTGGTCTGAGGCTGAAATCTAGAAAGATACCAGGCAGGGCCAGCAACCCTCCTGCACACGACTTTGACTCCCCTAACCCCCCAAGCTGGATTCTGTTTGTTCCCTGACAAAGAGATTCTCCCTGAATCTGGGCAAGTGGGAAGGGGAGTCCCAGGCCTGGGTGGTGGGAAATGGGGGGTGGGTGGCTAGCACGGCCGACTCTCCCTCAGTCAGCTGCCCGCAGGGAACGTATTAAGGATTCTGTTTGTTCCCTGACAAAGAGATTCTCCCTGAATCTGGGCAAGTGGGAAGGGGAGTCCCAGGCCTGGGTGGTGGGAAATGGGGGGGTGGGTGGCTAGCACGGCCGACTCTCCCTCAGTCAGCTGCCCGCAGGGAACGTATTACCACGGCCAGATGGAGCAGTGTGTGCCATGCCCAGCGGGCACCTTCCAGGAGAGAGAAGGGCAGCTCTCCTGCGACCTTTGCCCTGGGAGTGATGCCCACGGGCCTCTTGGAGCCACCAACATCACCACATGTGCAGGTGCCAGGGGAACAAACAATATAGAGTGGGGTTGGGTGGGCACTGGGATGCCCATGGGCATGGGATTTCCCAAAGGGCAGGCCCAGGCTCCAGACCACTCTCCTAGTCAACATCCTGTTAGTATGCCTCTGTCCCCTGAGACTGGGCGACCCCAAAGGGGTGACTCAGGACCATCCCCATCAGAGTTGGGCCCTTGGTTCATTGCAGGTCAGTGCCCACCTGGCCAACACTCTGTAGATGGGTTCAAGCCCTGCCAGCCATGCCCACGTGGCACCTACCAACCTGAAGCAGGACGGACCCTGTGCTTCCCATGTGGTGGGGGCCTCACCACCAAGCACGAGGGGGCCATCTCCTTCCAAGACTGTGACACCAAAGGTGAGTGGGCTACTCACCCCTCTAGGGGACTCCCAAAACCCAACTGCTCTAAAAAAATAAACTCTCCAAGTCCCCAGAATAGACCCCAGAGTAAATCCCACACCTGAATATGTTGTCCCATCATCTTCCCCAAACTGAGAAAGGCTCAGTTACCTGACCAACCACACCGTCCTTGTTCCCAGGACCCATCCTGACCCTCCACAAGTCCCAAACCTGGGAATTGGGAAATAATTAACAGTCCCACTTACCCCTCTGCTTTGGAGAACTGGTGGCACGTTCCCCTCCATACCCCAAATGAGTTTCTGTATAGGTTTAGCACTATGCTCAGTGCCTGAAAGAAAAGGATTGGCACTGTAGCCAACTAGTCTGTAAGTTTGTTTTGCCCTGGGCTTACATTCTGGTATGACTGGGAAAGCTTGGGGCCCTGGAAGGAACTTTGGTGTCTTCAATCTCCTGATTCTCCATGATGAATGTGTCCTGCCCATCCCATGCCCCAGAACTCCCGCCTGCCCACTATCTTGACTCCTGTCTTTCTCTCTTGCCTGCAGTCCAGTGCTCCCCAGGGCACTACTACAATACCAGTATCCATCGCTGTATCCGCTGTGCCATGGGCTCCTATCAGCCAGACTTCCGTCAGAACTTCTGCACCCGCTGTCCAGGAAACACAAGCACTGACTTTGATGGCTCCACCAGTGTGGCCCAGTGCAAGAGTATGTGGCAGGCCAGGCTGTGGAAAAGGGTAGAGAGGCCTGGGAGCAATGGGCATGGAAAGAAGGGAGAGTAGTAAACCAACAGGGAGCAGGGGTGGTGGGTGGATGGGTAGGAAAGTCCCACTTCCCACCTCTCCCCAATCACTCAATCTCAAGGCGAGTTGCTAGGCTGTGCCCTGCAGCACCCTCTCCCTGGAGATGGGTAACAAGGAGACACAGACAGGTGAAGTAAGAAGAGAAGGTACTAAAAGGGCAAAAAGGAAGTTGGAATTAGAACTTGGAGAGTAGGGCCGGCCCGTGGCTCACTCGGGAGAGTGTGGTGCTGATAACACCAAGGCCATTGGTTCGGATCCCATATAGGGATGGCAGGTTGCTCACTGGGTAAGCGTGGTGCTGACAACACCAAGACAAGGGTTAAGATCCTGTTACCGGTCATCTTTAAAAAAAAAAAAAAGAACTTGGAGAGTAGATGATGAATTAGGGTAGAGGCTGCCCACATGTGTCTGACTTCCACTTCAGAACTTTTTAATTTCCCCAACCCACTTCTCCACTGACTTCCCTTCTCCTTCTTGCTCTATCCACCGGGGCATGGCTACAGATCGTCAGTGTGGTGGAGAGCTAGGTGAGTTCACTGGCTATATCGAGTCCCCCAACTACCCAGGCAACTACCCAGCCGGCGTGGAGTGCATCTGGAACATCAACCCTCCACCCAAGCGCAAGATCCTTATCGTGGTACCTGAGATCTTCCTGCCATCTGAGGACGAGTGTGGGGACGTCCTCGTCATGAGAAAGAACTGTGGGTGGCTACAGAGCTGGGCCAGGGAAGGGTAGTCCGAATTTGGTCTGGAGGGAAAGAGAGACATTGGCACAGGAAGAATTGGGGCAGTGAAGCCAGAGATCCATGGGGGAAAAATAGTGAGAGAGGCCTTAGGAGAAGAGAAGCTAACAAAGGAAAACAGCAATGACTGGTACATGTTCAGCAGAGAGCAGAGTTAAGAAAGCCAGCATTGGGGCTAGAACTCCAATGGTGTTACATGTGTCACTTTCCCATCCTAGCATTTTTGCCATCCTACTTACTTAAAAGTCAAATTTCTTATACTATGTGAGTGCATGTGTATCAAAGAGGAATTGTGAAACGATCCCAGGGGACAATGTGAGAGGGTGTTTGGGAGGGGGTGGGGGTTGGTATGTATGTGTTTGGTGGGAAGAGCCTCTGTTAGAGTGATTCCTTCCCTAGCCTTGATTCCACAGCACTCATTCCAGGAGGGTTTGGGTAGCCTGCCTTGCAGCTCTACTGACCTGCTACTTGCCTTCCTAGCCTCCCCATCCTCCATTACCACTTATGAGACCTGCCAGACCTATGAGCGCCCCATTGCCTTCACGGCCCGTTCCAGGAAGCTCTGGATCAACTTCAAGACAAGTGAGGCCAACAGTGCTCGTGGCTTCCAGATCCCCTATGTTACCTATGATGGTGAGTAAGGGCAGGAGAGCCAGGAAAGTGGGTGAGAAGGGGGAGGCTCATGGGTCTTGGGAGGGAGCCAGGGGAACAGGAAGAGTTCTCACCCCTCAGCCCCTCCCCTTGGTTGACTTTGCAGAGGACTATGAGCAGCTGGTAGAAGACATTGTGCGAGATGGCAGGCTCTATGCCTCTGAAAACCACCAGGAGATTTTAAAGGCAAGTGAATATTAACAATAATGATAGCCAACATGTAATGAGCTTGTAACAATATGCAGGCAATATACTAAGTGCTTACATGAATATTCTCATTTGATACACACAGTAACTCTATGAGGTAGATACTTTTATCATTCCCGTTTTACAGATGAGAAAACTGAGGCACACAGAGTTAAAGAACTTGCCCACTGGTAAACCTGGGATTTGAGCCCAAGCCTATCTGACTGCAGTGTCACCCACATTACATTATACTTGGGGAAAACTTGGAAGAGAAAGGGAAGGTGAGGAGAAGAAATGTCGCCTACCTCTTCCACCAAGAGATATAGGGGAAATGAAGTATAGAAAGATGCTTTCGCATAAGTCCCTTCCTTTCCTTTCTCCTTCCCTAGCACCCACAGAGAAGCTGCAGATCTAGCACAGCTTTATCAGAATCAATTCATGTATAGGTTTCTCTTAAAGGAAAAGAAATATTCCCAACATTGAAGAATGGACCTTCAATGTTGGACAGATAATTATCCAACACAGAACTGCAAAAAAAGTTCTATCTTTAATATTAATGAAATAATTTTTACATTATCACCAAAATAAAAGCCATGCTGATAGAAATCTCCTAGAACTTGCAGACTTAAAAAATATAATTTTGGCAATATATTTTAAGCATCTGCACCCTCATTTCAAATCAAATGTACTATGGAACTCCAATGCAAAGCAATAATAGCCATTTTTATTAAAGTAGAAGAGGCTAGAAGCCCCACCTCTCATTGTAAAAATCCACTGATGCAGTGGAAAGACTACCAGCCTAGGAGCCGGAAGATCAGAGTTCTAATGCACGGTGCCTGGTACCTAGCAGGCTCTCGACACATCATGTTGCTGTGGCAGATGGTGTGGTCAGGAAAGACCTTTGATTAGGAGAGACCTGAATGAGGTAAAGAGGCTACCCATTAGAAGATCAGGGGAGAAGCATTCCAAGCTAAGGAGCATGGAAGCAGTTTGACATGTTCAAGAACCTCAAGAAGGGGGCTGGCCGGTTAGCTCAGTTGGTTAGAGCGTGGTGTTGGTAACACCAAGGTCAAGGGTTCAGATCCCCACACCAGCCAGCCACAAAAAAAAAAAAAAAAGAAATGAATTGGTGATCTTTGCAAGATGCCAGGCAACCACCTCATTATTTTTGAAAACTGGTAACTAAAATGAGGAAAAACGCATCAAGGACTTGACCTGCCTTTCCTATAAGATGCTTACTAGCAGGGTGAGGAAGAGTGGAGAGGGAACAGCATTCAGCCTATGGGCCATGCAAGGGATTCAGCTTTACTCTGAGTGATAAAGGAAACCACAGAAGTGTTTCAAACAGGAAAAAGATGAATTGATTAAAACCCCAAAAGTCACTCTGGCTGCTGTGGAGAGAACGGTCTAGGGAAGCATGGAGACCAGTTAGGAAGTTACTGCCATAGTCCAAGTGAGAGATGATGGTGACTTGGACCAGGGTAAGAGCTGTGAAGATGGTGAGAAGTGGTCAGACCCTGGATATATTTTGATGGTACAGTCAACAGGATTTGATGTTGTTGTGAGCAGGAGAGGAGTCAAGGATGGCTCCAATGATTGGAGACAGAGCAATAGGGAGGATGGAGCTGCCATTGACTGAGTTGTAGATTTCTAAAGAAGGGGAAGATAGTGGTGATGGGAATCCAGAGTTCACCTCTGGATATGTTTAGTGTGAAATGCATATTAGACAACAAGAGGGGCAGCTGAGTCGAGGCTGTGTTCCTCTTTCTCACTCCCGACACCGAGGCTGACATTACTGCCTGCCATCCTCTGCAGGACAAGAAGCTCATCAAGGCCTTCTTTGAGGTGCTGGCCCATCCCCAGAACTACTTCAAGTACACAGAAAAACACAAGGAGATGCTGCCAAAATCCTTCATCAAGCTGCTCCGCTCCAAAGTTTCCAGCTTCCTGAGGCCCTACAAATAGTGCCCTTAGGCCCAGAGACACAGGTTTTGAAGTCCCCAGAATCCTTAGCCCTCAGAGCCGGCAGCCCCCACCCTCGGACAAGGAACTCTCTCCTCCCCTCTCTTTTTGGAGGAAAAAAAGTATCACTGCACAGACCAGGCATTCTCCCTTTTTGTCTTTCTAGTTTCCTTTCTTTATCTCTCTGCCTCTCTCTCTCTTTTTACTCTTTTCCTTTTTCTTACATGCTTCCTGGAAAAGCCATTCAGTGCTGGCTTTATTCTCCCTGAGGGGTGAAGGAACAGCACCACACCACCCCACATCACCCTGGCCTATTTTACCAACTCATATCCCTGGTCCCATCAGCTTGGAAGGGTGAAAGAGACCCACAAAGGAAGTGGGTCTAGTGGGAAATGGGGAGGAGGGAAGAGGAGCTTCTGCCATTATAGGGTTATGCCTTGCTAGGAAGGAGCCAAAACGTCCCCAGGGTGATTCTCATAGCCTGGGGTCCTGCCAAAGAAGCCTTTGACTTACAGGCTTAATACCAGCACCAGTCCTCTAGGGCACATGGTTTGAGCCTTGGACCACCCACACGGCCGGCTTTCTTGTCTATACAGATCTTCTCTTTCTTTCCCCACATCTGCCTGGGGTCTACTCCGTAAGGGTTTACAAATGGCCCAAACCATTGGGCTAGTGGACACCAGCTGAATGAGGATAAGCAGCAGGCATTACCATGTTGAATGCGCTGCTGTGGCTCCCCAAGAGAAAGACTATAGCTCTGCAGGACAGAAATCAAATTTAAAGCATTGCCAAAAAAAGAAAACAGAAAGAAAAGAAAATGTATCATCTAAAGAACTAGACTACAGAACAATTGGAAGCCAGCCTCAAATACTAATCCCTTTTCTTACTTGTCTTCCCTGGCCCAGCCGCTCCTCAGACCCACCCAAGTGCTCCCTGGGGGAGCCCTACTCCCCTTGCTAAGTGTTGTCCTTAAAGAAACATGGCTATTGACCCGAAGCCAGCCTGGGCCTTGCCCCACAGTTTTCTTTCTCGTAGCCCCAGGTGGCTTGTGGGCTCCACCAGAGGACCCCGCTCTGCAGCCAGCCTGGAGCTGCCTACCTCTGGCCTCAGGCTGTGGGCAGCAAGAGGAATGTGTGTGCACTTGGTGAGCCTCCTGCCCATGCTGTCCACATCTAATAAGTGCAATCATTTTGAGTCTTTCTATGTTGTCTAGAGAGAGAGACTTTTGTTTTTTGGTTTCATTTTTATTTTTGTTTCTTTCTCTTCTATTAGAACAATCCTATTTATAGCTGCCCAAGAGAGAAGAGTATACATTTGAAATGGAAGAAAATTGGTTTTGAATCTCATGAACCTTGAGTGCTAGAGCATCTGATCTGTCTCTATTCCACCAGTGGCCACCCAGACCTCGAGGGCTCTCGGCTGGGGTAACCCAGGGCTGTAGCTCAGAGACATCTGATGTATAGGACAGTAATTCTGGGGACTTGATGGAGCAGGAAGGAGAGGGACCTATGTTTGCCAAACCAATCCTGCCATCCCTATGCCTCTCCATGGATTCAGCATGGACCTCATGATTGTAGAGGCCAATGGAATTGTCAGTGATTCTCTATCCCAAGTAGGGAAAACTTCCATCTTTTCCCTGTCTTCATCCTGTTTTCCCCTGGTGTGCACATGGAAGAACACCAGGACAAACTACCTGAGGATGGGCTGACACAGGGTACTGAGGCCAGAGACAAGGCTGTGGGAACTAAGAATAGGACAGTTATCCAGGTGTGAAGTTGGTGAAAGTACCAGATATGTGCCTGACCCTGGTCACCTCCCTCTTAGAGTTGACTTCAAGCCTAGCTTCCTCAACTACTGTTTTTCAAACATGTCCATGCCCAACCCTAGGTTCTGTACACGTTCCACCCTTAATCCAACTGTTGCCTGAAAAATAATTTTCCATTTGCTCCTTCTAGTTCCCCCAACGCTGTAGTCCTAGTCAATCAAAGGCTACCAATTGACTCCTCGGGTCCATTTCTAGGTGACTGTCCCAGGCTACTGCTCTCCAGGAGACTCAACACTAAATAAAGGAGGCTGACCCCCTGCCCTCCCATCAGTAGCATTTACCAGCCAAAACAATTTTAGCAGTGGGTACCGTCAATGACACAGCTAGATTCCCTGACATCCATTAGCCAGTGCCATGGCCCTTGGGGATGGAGTGTCTGGCTGGCTGCCTTTGTCTCTTTGGATCAAAGAGGGCCCCTGAAAGATGTAAAATGGCTGCTTCCAAGCGGGAGAAATGGTCATTTAGTAGAAGTGTCTGCAGTTCCCCCAAAACGCCATGAAAATTGCTTTAATCAACTTTGGCCATTCTAATCTCCACCAGAAGCTAGGATAACTCTGATTCCTCCCTCCCTGCCATTTTACATTTCTCTTGGAATGCTAAAAAGTGAAGGTGCTTCCCAATTTATGCCTTCAGAGTTTGGTTTCTCCTTGCTCCCTTTCTTGGCTGTTATACCATACATATACATAAATACACTTCTTCCAATCATTTATTCCATGGTATATGGGACCTGCGAATGAGTTCCACGATATTAAAAGTGACCAGTAGGCTTCCTAACTGATGTCAGAACAGATCTTCGTGAGCAGGTGAAGACCTATTATTGTCCACTAAGTTTAATTTAGGTCATCCAAGTTGGAGGTTAAGAACCTAGGCAAAGCTATTCCTGAACCTGTGGAGGAAGCCAGCGTTGGGGCATCAAACTAGGGGTTAAGTGGATTGAATGAGGAGTCGACACTCAGGGACTCTCTAGGGCTTTACAGACAGAACAAAGGTTTTTACCAGTGGATGGAAATGGGAGGTTGGTATAAATAGGAACCCTTAATGAACCAACCCAGAGGCCTCTCTACAGGATGGGTGCTTGCGGGGCTATGGAACTGTGGCACCTCATTTTTCCTAGTACAAAACCTGCCCTGATCTGAGTCTGGGAATGATCTCATTTCCATGAGGGGTCCAAGCACCAAATGATGTATATTAGAAAGGCACTTATATCCTCAGAAACATGGCAATTCCTCTTTACTTCTCTGCCTCCCTCCTTCTGTATTATTAGTCCAGGCCCATCTCCTAAACCTGAGAGAACTGTCAGGGTAAAGAGAAAACTGACCAGAGCCTGGACTTGAGCTGCCCACCCCAGGCCTAGAAATCTCCAAAGGGTAACATTGAGCTGTGACTGACTCTCTCCAGGATTTGCTCAGTTTGAGCAGGTAGAGAATCAGATTTGTTGCTGAAAGTTCAATAATACAGTCCTGGTCTTTGCCCCAAATTAAACTTTTTATATCTGATAAGTGTTCTCCATATGCATGTTTGAGGTGACTCTGAAATGGATTAGGAAGTCATATCTTAAAATGTCAGAAAACATTATAGCACATTCAAACTTTTCTATCTGTTACTTAACTTCAATATGGCAGCCTCAAACTAGAGAAACAGAGACAAAGTATAACTGACCATAAGCAGGAAATGTTAACCTGCCTGGCTTCTTTCTTAGGCACAGTAAGAGAAAAGTGGAGGAAAACAAAACAAGGATATCTTTAAACTTGACCTGTTTCAAAGGTAGCACACCCTGTCCTTTGGCCATTATTTGGACTAGGAATCCTTAAAGAAAATATACGATTAGAGGGATTAGTACCCCCAGTTCTGTTACCAGCTTATCTAGAAAACACAAATTATAACAGTTTAGATAAACTGAAAACTACTCTTCTGTGTGAGTTGGACTGGTTTCAGAGAATACTCATCACCATGTGGGAGGCTTTTTTTTTAATGCAGGAGAAATCTCAAAATATTGTATTTATATCCGCTTTCCACTGCTGCCAATATAGTAAGCATCTCCTACACAATCAACAATAAACAGTAAATGATGCAGTTCATAGAGTATTTTGCACTTGGGGAAAAATATGTATCTGAACTTGTAAAAAGAAATGTTTGGATTTTGTATTGTCTTTTTTATTATTATTATTAAAATACTAAATGAAACTCCTCAGCCTGGCATCTTTTCATCTATCTCAATAGTTTACCCTAGAGCCAGAAAAAGCCTTGAGGAGGCAAAGTGTCTTCTGGCTTCCAAGTAAGACTTGGCAATTCATCTGATTCCTAATGATTTTAGAATTTGAAAAGACTTGTCTGTCTCTTTATTGATCTTTAAAAGCAGTATCAAGAATTATCTTTTTAGGGGGATCTAGGGAGTGGGAGAAATTTAGGGTATTGTTCCTCCTCACCACAGTACAGTCCACAAAAGCTGTCCAGGCCTCAGGTAGCTTAGTCACCTTCCTAGTTAAGGTGTTTCACTTCCAGCAAAGTCCCAGCACTGAGGGTCACTCAGCATATTTTTTTCTTTTTATGCAATACACTCTCAGCCACTAAATAGAATTCTGAAATATAGATCACTCAGCTACTACCACCATCACTATCCTCGAGGGTATAGGAAAGCTATCTCCAATCTCTCTTACAAATGAACAATCCCAATTTCTAGGCTCGGAAATGATACATAAAACTTAATAGTTGCAATTATATAATACCCTGACATGAAAATTTAATACCTACATGATATAGCCACTTAAGAGTATGACTTCAGGAGCAAGGAAAAATGTAATAAAAAAAATATGTTGGGTTGGCCTACCATAATCTTGAACTATCCCTTTAGCATCTATAATGAAGATAGGGGCATTTGTTCCACAATTACCAAGCTCCTATTATATGCCAGGCAGCGAGCATCTGGCTATCATAGCTTGATCACAATAGCCATGCTCAAGATCCACACTCATGTAACTTTCTGATTATAATCGATCTTCCCACATAGATTTCCCAACAGAGAATCCAGTTGACTTGGTGGCTGTGAGTATAATTTAATTCACTGGCATTCTATTTTATACATTTACTTCCTATAAGTTTGATTTAGTGTGACAAAATTATTGGAGTTATTTCTGATTTTTTAGACATGATTCTTATTTGTTCCCAAAAGCTGAACACCAAAGTTTGATACAAGCAGGCATACACATTTACCAAGGGAATAACACACCTTCTATCCTACTTTTCAAAACTGATGGATTTAGCTATATATTATATGGCATTATTCCAAATTATACAATGAGAAACAGTACTATCTTATTTTTGCCATTTATTATAATGTTAATAGTAGATCTATATAACTTTAATCTTGACATTTTTTAGTGATCTATTTTACAAACTACACTTAATAATTTATTTCCCAGTGATTTTCATAATATTCTTCAAAATGAATATTAACATACTTATTTGAATTAAAGAATAAAGTCAGATTTTTTCCTGACAGAAAGTCAGTCTGATTTGGTTGATTAGACTGAAGACTGGCTTTGCCAATTCCACAAATGGCAGATGTTTTCTATACAGTGAATGAGCTGAATCTGCACTTCAATATTTTAACAAAAAGATCCTGAAAACATGTCAATGATTAAAAGAATTTTATCAAAAAATATTGTGTTAGCAAAGGAGTATGGAAACCAATATCTGATTGACAAGGTGCCTCTGAGTAAAAAGGTAACAAATAATAATCATTTTTAATAAGACTGAAACTGAGACTCTAATGACTATGTAACAAATCCTTTTGGAAGTTCATTGGTTTCTAATTCTTTGCTTTTAATAAAATTAATGGAAGACTTTATTTGATAGTGTTTGATAACAGATCCCTTTGTGACTGTTGGCATATAATTTAGAAAACCAAAGACTTGAGGAATATCATTGGAACAAATCTATTCCTTTCTCAATTATGTGAACAAGATTCCTCAATGCTTATATCTATAAAAATAAAAAACAGAGGTTGCACCTTATCTCCTCCTATCATTAGGTAATACTCATCCAAGAATACCTGAACTAACTGGGGAGAAACACCATATTTCTCATTAATAGATGCATTTTCAATAAAAATTATACCTTTTAGGTTTCACAAGTTATAAAAATGTGTAATATATGTATGTTACTTAGTAAATTGTAAATTGTATACTAGTAATTACAGGAAGTGAATGGAATTAGGAGCTCAAGAAGAAAGGGAACCATATAAAATTTCTGTTAGAGAAGAGCTTGTTTATATATTTTTAAATGAATGATGGTGGTCATCAAATTTTTAGATACATTGAAGAGTGATGTAACAGTTTCAGTTTAAAATTTCAAAATTTGCAATAAGTCAGAAGTGATATCCTCTGCAATTACTTAAATTAATGATGGAAATTTTAGGTAGCAACTAAGAAATGAACAAGGGGTACACAGCCCTTCAAATTTCTTTTATGAAGTCCATTTTTTAAAATGTCTGAGGATCACTAGCCTATATATGTGGAAGAGGCGGGGAGAGACAGGACGGAAGCTGCTAGAAATTATCTTCAATAATACACTCCAAAATATATTCCTCACCAATTCTCTTGAGGACCTGAAATTACCCACCATTAGAATCACTTCTTCAGATTTAGACATTGGTTTCCCAGATTTTTTGTTAAATGTGTAATGAGAGAGGTGATTAGCCAACAGATCAGGATCTGCAGAGAATATGAGAAAGGACAGATGTATTTTTTACTACGGAAAAAGATGGTGAGGGGACAAAAGGTTGTGGGGGACAAACAGGTACATCCTGAGTGCTATTCCCTGCTGTACTTCTAACCAGCAACTCAAACTATAGGACAAACTACTTACCCTTTCCAAAATGGAACAGAAAGGGTACCACAGTGGTCAGGCTGTTTATTTCTATACCAGGAGGTATATAAAGGATTAATTATTAACCAAAGGAATAGACCATCAATTTTCTTTTTTTTTTTTTTTTTTTCCTTNTGCAGTTCCCCCAAAACGCCATGAAAATTGCTTTAATCAACTTTGGCCATTCTAATCTCCACCAGAAGCTAGGATAACTCTGATTCCTCCCTCCCTGCCATTTTACATTTCTCTTGGAATGCTAAAAAGTGAAGGTGCTTCCCAATTTATGCCTTCAGAGTTTGGTTTCTCCTTGCTCCCTTTCTTGGCTGTTATACCATACATATACATAAATGCACTTCTTCCAATCATTTATTCCATGGTATATGGGACCTGCGAATGAGTTCCACGATATTAAAAGTGACCAGTAGGCTTCCTAACTGATGTCAGAACAGATCTTCGTGAGCAGGTGAAGACCTATTATTGTCCACTAAGTTTAATTTAGGTCATCCAAGTTGGAGGTTAAGAACCTAGGCAAAGCTATTGCTGAACCTGTGGAGGAAGCCAGCGTTGGGGCATCAAACTAGGGGTTAAGTGGATTGAATGAGGAGTTGACACTCAGGGACTCTCTAGGGCTTTACAGACAGAACAAAGGTTTTTACCAGTGGATGGAAACCTGAACCTGTGGAGGAAGCCAGCGTTGGGGCATCAAACTAGGGGTTAAGTGGATTGAATGAGGAGTCGACACTCAGGGACTCTCTAGGGCTTTACAGACAGAACAAAGGTTTTTACCAGTGGATGGAAATGGGAGGTTGGTATAAATAGGAACCCTTAATGAACCAACCCAGAGGCCTCTCTACAGGATGGGTGCTTGCGGGGCTATGGAACTGTGGCACCTCATTTTTCCTAGTACAAAACCTGCCCTGATCTGAGTCTGGGAATGATCTCATTTCCATGAGGGGTCCAAGCACCAAATGATGTATATTAGAAAGGCACTTATATCCTCAGAAACATGGCAATTCCTCTTTACTTCTCTGCCTCCCTCCTTCTGTATTATTAGTCCAGGCCCATCTCCTAAACCTGAGAGAACTGTCAGGGTAAAGAGAAAACTGACCAGAGCCTGGACTTGAGCTGCCCACCCCAGGCCTAGAAATCTCCAAAGGGTAACATTGAGCTGTGACTGACTCTCTCCAGGATTTGCTCAGTTTGAGCAGGTAGAGAATCAGATTTGTTGCTGAAAGTTCAATAATACAGTCCTGGTCTTTGCCCCAAATTAAACTTTTTATATCTGATAAGTGTTCTCCATATGCATGTTTGAGGTGACTCTGAAATGGATTAGGAAGTCATATCTTAAAATGTCAGAAAACATTATAGCACATTCAAACTTTTCTATCTGTTACTTAACTTCAATATGGCAGCCTCAAACTAGAGAAACAGAGACAAAGTATAACTGACCATAAGCAGGAAATGTTAACCTGCCTGGCTTCTTTCTTAGGCACAGTAAGAGAAAAGTGGAGGAAAACAAAACAAGGATATCTTTAAACTTGACCTGTTTCAAAGGTAGCACACCCTGTCCTTTGGCCATTATTTGGACTAGGAATCCTTAAAGAAAATATACGATTAGAGGGATTAGTACCCCCAGTTCTGTTACCAGCTTATCTAGAAAACACAAATTATAACAGTTTAGATAAACTGAAAACTACTCTTCTGTGTGAGTTGGACTGGTTTCAGAGAATACTCATCACCATGTGGGAGGCTTTTTTTTTAATGCAGGAGAAATCTCAAAATATTGTATTTATATCCGCTTTCCACTGCTGCCAATATAGTAAGCATCTCCTACACAATCAACAATAAACAGTAAATGATGCAGTTCATAGAGTATTTTGCACTTGGGGAAAAATATGTATCTGAACTTGTAAAAAGAAATGTTTGGATTTTGTATTGTCTTTTTTATTATTATTATTAAAATACTAAATGAAACTCCTCAGCCTGGCATCTTTTCATCTATCTCAATAGTTTACCCTAGAGCCAGAAAAAGCCTTGAGGAGGCAAAGTGTCTTCTGGCTTCCAAGTAAGACTTGGCAATTCATCTGATTCCTAATGATTTTAGAATTTGAAAAGACTTGTCTGTCTCTTTATTGATCTTTAAAAGCAGTATCAAGAATTATCTTTTTAGGGGGATCTAGGGAGTGGGAGAAATTTAGGGTATTGTTCCTCCTCACCACAGTACAGTCCACAAAAGCTGTCCAGGCCTCAGGTAGCTTAGTCACCTTCCTAGTTAAGGTGTTTCACTTCCAGCAAAGTCCCAGCACTGAGGGTCACTCAGCATATTTTTTTCTTTTTATGCAATACACTCTCAGCCACTAAATAGAATTCTGAAATATAGATCACTCAGCTACTACCACCATCACTATCCTCGAGGGTATAGGAAAGCTATCTCCAATCTCTCTTACAAATGAACAATCCCAATTTCTAGGCTCGGAAATGATACATAAAACTTAATAGTTGCAATTATATAATACCCTGACATGAAAATTTAATACCTACATGATATAGCCACTTAAGAGTATGACTTCAGGAGCAAGGAAAAATGTAATAAAAAAAATATGTTGGGTTGGCCTACCATAATCTTGAACTATCCCTTTAGCATCTATAATGAAGATAGGGATATTTGTTCCACAATTACCAAGCTCCTATTATATGCCAGGCAGCGAGCATCTGGCTATCATAGCTTGATCACAATAGCCATGCTCAAGATCCACACTCATGTAACTTTCTGATTATAATCGATCTTCCCACATAGATTTCCCAACAGAGAATCCAGTTGACTTGGTGGCTGTGAGTATAATTTAATTCACTGGCATTCTATTTTATACATTTACTTCCTATAAGTTTGATTTAGTGTGACAAAATTATTGGAGTTATTTCTGATTTTTTAGACATGATTCTTATTTGTTCCCAAAAGCTGAACACCAAAGTTTGATACAAGCAGGCATACACATTTACCAAGGGAATAACACACCTTCTATCCTACTTTTCAAAACTGATGGATTTAGCTATATATTATATGGCATTATTCCAAATTATACAATGAGAAACAGTACTATCTTATTTTTGCCATTTATTATAATGTTAATAGTAGATCTATATAACTTTAATCTTGACATTTTTTAGTGATCTATTTTACAAACTACACTTAATAATTTATTTCCCAGTGATTTTCATAATATTCTTCAAAATGAATATTAACATACTTATTTGAATTAAAGAATAAAGTCAGATTTTTTCCTGACAGAAAGTCAGTCTGATTTGGTTGATTAGATTGAAGACTGGCTTTGCCAATTCCACAAATGGCAGATGTTTTCTATACAGTGAATGAGCTGAATCTGCACTTCAATATTTTAACAAAAAGATCCTGAAAACATGTCAATGATTAAAAGAATTGAAGACTGGCTTTGCCAATTCCACAAATGGCAGATGTTTTCTATACAGTGAATGATCTGAATCTGCACTTCAATATTTTAACAAAAAGATCCTGAAAACATGTCAATGATTAAAAGAATTTTATCAAAAAATATTGTGTTAGCAAAGGAGTATGGAAACCAATATCTGATTGACAAGGTGCCTCTGAGTAAAAAGGTAACAAATAATAATCATTTTTAATAAGACTGAAACTGAGACTCTAATGACTATGTAACAAATCCTTTTGGAAGTTCATTGGTTTCTAATTCTTTGCTTTTAATAAAATTAATGGAAGACTTTATTTGATAGTGTTTGATAACAGATCCCTTTGTGACTGTTGGCATATAATTTAGAAAACCAAAGACTTGAGGAATATCATTGGAACAAATCTATTCCTTTCTCAATTATGTGAACAAGATTCCTCAATGCTTATATCTATAAAAATAAAAAACAGAGGTTGCACCTTATCTCCTCCTATCATTAGGTAATACTCATCCAAGAATACCTGAACTAACTGGGGAGAAACACCATATTTCTCATTAATAGATGCATTTTCAATACAAATTATACCTTTTAGGTTTCACAAGTTATAAAAATGTGTAATATATGTATGTTACTTAGTAAATTGTAAATTGTATACTAGTAATTACAGGAAGTGAATGGAATTAGGAGCTCAAGAAGAAAGGGAACCATATAAAATTTCTGTTAGAGAAGAGCTTGTTTATATATTTTTAAATGAATGATGGTGGTCATCAAATTTTTAG
This sequence comes from Galeopterus variegatus, assembly GCF_000696425.1. Classification (NCBI taxonomy): domain Eukaryota; kingdom Metazoa; phylum Chordata; class Mammalia; order Dermoptera; family Cynocephalidae; genus Galeopterus; species Galeopterus variegatus. Next base: position 339,983 of record NW_007726894.1, read on the forward strand.
ATACATTGAAGAATGATGTAACAGTTTCAGTTTAAAATTTCAAAATTTGCAATAAGTCAGAAGTGATATCCTCTGCAATTACTTAAATTAATGATGGAAATTTTAGGTAGCAACTAAGAAATGAACAAGGGGTACACAGCCCTTCAAATTTCTTTTATGAAGTCCATTTTTTAAAATGTCTGAGGATCACTAGCCTATATATGTGGAGGAGGCGGGGAGAGACAGGCCGGAAGCTGCTAGAAATTATCTTCAATAATACACTCCAAAATATATTCCTCACCAATTCTCTTGAGGACCTGAAATTACCCACCATTAGAATCACTTCTTCAGCTTTAGACATTGGTTTCCCAGATTTTTTGTTAAATGTGTAATGAGAGAGGTGATTAGCCAACAGATCAGGATCTGCAGAGAATATGAGAAAGGACAGATGTATTTTTTACTACGGAAAAAGATGGTGAGGGGACAAAAGGTTGAGGGGGACAAACAGGTACATCCTGAGTGCTATTCCCTGCTGTACTTCTAACCAGCAACTCAAACTATAGGACAAACTACTTACCCTTTCCAAAATGGAACAGAAAGGGTACCACAGTGGTCAGGCTGTTTATTTCTATACCAGGAGGTATATAAAGGATTAATTATTAACCAAAGGAATAGACCATCAATTTTCTTTTTTTTTTTTTTTTTTCCTTTTTAAAAGATGACCGGTAAGGGGATCTTAACCCTTGACTTGGTGTTGTCAGCACCACGCTCACCCAATGAGCTAACTAGCCATCCCTATATGGGATCCGAACCCATGGCCTTAGTGTTATCAGCACCACACTCTCCCGAGTGAACCACGCGCTGGCCCTAGACCATCAATTTTCACTCACGGCCTACCTAAGCTGAAAACCTGATGAGCACTCTGGTTCCAGTTCCGCCTCTGCAAATGCTGTGCCAAAACAAAATACGATCGGAAAACAGGATGTCTAAGATCGAAAAGGGGATTTCTGGTGTAGCTCTTTCAGACAGGGGAGGAAAGGATCAGGATGTCGGCGCCCCCAAAGGCATCTTTCGTTACCATAGGCTCCAAACCCAGTACTTTGTAAATGTTTCTAGTTTACTTCCTTTTAAAATTATTTTTATTAAGTTGTTGAGGCGGGGGAGATACAAAACAAATGAGTTAAAGTCGTGAAAGGAGAAGTAAAAGTTTCTCATCTCATTCCTCCAGGCACCCAGTTCTTCTAAGAGGCGGTATATCTAAGAGGAGTTCCTTATCTAACTCCCCTCTATCTATCTTATTTATTTAATTTTTTACCGAAAGCTCACTCCCTTTTCATTTTCCCTCAGGTTTCTGGAAATTCCCCAATTGCAGCCCCTCCATGCTGGGAGGGGAAAACAGTAAAAGGGGTTGGTTTTGTTCACCCTGAAGCAAGCCTACAAGGAGGAATAGTGGGTTTTGAGGCTGCCCAGTGGTGCTGATGGGGGAATGAGAGTGAGAGAACCCAGGAGGCCCGTCAGGGCGCCTTCCCTCAGAAGGCGAGTCCCGCACCGCTCCTCAACATCGTCCTTATCAATAAGGAGCTATTAATACCTGCGATTGCTTCCTTCAGGGGGTTGGCTCGAAGATCAGTAGGCAATGCCTGCCGACTGCGCGCAGTGAAGCGCTTCGGGACCGTAAGGCGCAGTTCGTGCTGAGGGCGCGCCCGGGCCGCCAAGAGGAAGCCTAGGGGCTCTGAGCCCCAAGGGGAAGGGTCGGCAGCCCCAGCGCGGGCAGAGGGACCCGCGGGAACTGTTTTCCTCACATCCTGTCCCTTCGGTCCTCCCCGTACTCCTGAGCGCATCTTCTCGCCTGCCGGTCGCAGACGTGACAGCACGGAGCCCAGGGCTCCGTGCCCCGCCTCAGGCCTCAGG
>NW_007726894.1:342301-368055 GCF_000696425.1 Galeopterus variegatus
CCCGGGAGCCGGGTGTCACCCCGACCTGGGGGCGGGGCAGGGCTCGGCTCTAAGGGGCTCGGTTTAGAGCCCGGCCGCCGGGGCTTCAGAGGCCGCAGGACCGGCATAAGCAGGACGGCCGCCGCGGCGGAGGGGGGCGGGGTGGAGAGTGCCGTGTATTTCCTATACGGGTTCTGGGGCCCGGTAGAGGCGCTCCAAGAGGAGAGGCAAGTGCGGCGGCCCTGGAACCTGGATATCGCGCGAGGCAAGCTACGCGCGGGCGGGCGGGCTATGGCGCAGGCGGGTTGCGAGGCCGGCTCTGGTGGCAGGGCCCGGTGCATGGCGGTCTGTCGGCGGAGTAGCCCTCGGGGGCTGTCAGGTTGGTGGCTGCGGGAAGAGTGGGTCCACCGTGTCTCGGGTGGGAGGCCGGGCGGACGCAGGGCACCGGGAAGGTCCCGAGCCCGGCGTGCCCACCCTCCTCCGGCCCTAGCCAGGCGGCCGGGCCCTAGACGGCAGCCTGGCCCGTCCCCCACCTGGGGTCCCTGCTCTTTCGTTCCACTCTGCGACTCCTCCCATATGACTCTCACCCGACTGCCTCGCCTCCAACTCTGTGACCCCACATCCCACCCACTGACCTGAGACCTCACCAGGTAACCCTGAATTATTTATCCATTGACTGCTAACCTGGGAATTTCCCCAGCAGTTCTCAGGGACACACCAACCCAGTGACCCACCGGTTCTGATCCAGTTGACTCAGACGACCCCAAGATCCCCCAGTCCTTAGTGACCCCCAAACCTTCGCAGTGAACCCACTGGCCTGATAACTCCTCCAGCTCTACCCTGTGTTTCCCACAAGCTTGGTGGCTCCCCTCAAACCTCTCCTGGCATACTCCTAAGCCATACTCGGGGAGTTTCCTACCCACTTATCTTCTACCTACCCCTCAGTATCTTTGCCCTGTACCCAGTGTCCGTTAGACATGACTCACAAGTGCCCTGGGCTTTTCTGGTGCTGAGGACGATGCAGAGATGAATATGAAGTAGCGATAATTGGAGGCATCAAAGAATTCTGGATTGAGTTTGTGGTCCCAAATTCAAGTCCCAGCTCTACCACTGTTGTGCGTTTGGAACCTGGGAGAAGTCCCTTCCTCACTCTGGGCCTCAGTTTCGTATTAGGTTGGGTGAGATGCTCTTAGAGTTTCCTTCCAGCTGTAGAATTCTGCAGTTCTCAGTCAAGGAAGCGATTGTTTGCAGTCATTTTTGTACCCCACCCTAGAAGCTTACTCTTGTAACCTCCCCCCAGGGTACACTTGCTTCAAGAATCTTATTCCCTCTTTCCCTTGACCTACACTCTTAATAGTCCATACTCATTATCCTTGATGGGGCCCCATCAGTTAATGTGTTTGCAAAACAGTATAGCAGAGTGCTTCAGCTTGGACCACTCATGTCATAAGAAACCTAGGTACCAGTCTGACTGGTCCTCTGGGACTTTTGGCATACTGTTTAGCCTGTCTGAATCCTCAGTCTTCACCTCTGCTAAGGGAGGATAATAGTGGTGCCTGAGATAACACATGCAAAGCATTTGGCACCATGCCTGGCACACGGAGCCCTTAAGTATAAGCTGTTGTTAATGGTGAGAAGTTCCTGTGGGTCTTACTCTGTCCTGGGTGCTATTTCAGCAGACAATGAACACTCGCCCTCTACCTTACATTATCTTTCTACTACTGACATCTCAGAATTCCCATCCTCTTCTCTCTGCTGTGGCCTCCTCACTTCTCTGGTTTTTTACCTGAAATCACCTTAATAATGATTGGCTTACTGAGCACCTACTGTGTGCCAAGCTTTGTATATATAAGTTGTTTTACCTCTCAACAACCCCAAGAAGTATTTGTTGTTGTATCCACCACCATTTCTCCTTCCCACTTTGTTTTCGGTTTGCTTTTAAATAAATGAACCAGAAACTCATACAGATAAGTAGCAGAGCTGGGATTTGACCCACAGTCTTCAAAGAACCCACTTGCTCCATTACCTCTCTTGCCCCCAAACCTACCTAGTTTTCCATGTCAACCTCAGCACATTGTTCCTTATTTTCTAGTAATTTTTAAACCCAACATTAACTCATTTCATGACCTCCAAGGTTTCTATTGGCCTTTGCCCCATGGTTTGGTGACTTTCTCATCCTGTTGTTCATGACTTTTGACCCCATATCCCTTGAGACGCCTGCACCTTATAGCAGAGGGAAAATATCTTTTTAGGTTCATGGCTGAGGTCCCTAACAAAAGACAGATTAACAAGAAAAGAGCATACAAATTTATTTAATATAAGTTTTATATGATGCAGGAGCCTTCATAAGGAAATGACATGAAGAAAAGGTTAAACCTATGTATTTTTATGCTAGGTTTGATGAAGAGTGATAGCTGTGGAGAAATACTATAGGGCAAAAGGTATGACCTAATGGTGATAGACTGGGGGAAACTTAGCAAAGCCCATTCAGATTCATCTCTGTGACCCTGTATCTTTAGAGATAAGGATGTTTCTTTTCTCTGGATATAGGGAGGGCACGTCTTGCATAAGGGTCTTAGGACCTACTTCAGGGGCAAGTCAGAAAATCCTTCCAAGACTTTATGACCTGCTTCCGGGGAGAGGGGCAGGGAAAGGTGAGTCACCTTCCTGCTTTTGTCAGTTTCTCATGTTGCCGTATTTTGGGGTAGTATATCCTGAATCCAATCAACATTAATACTTCTCCTCATCTTATGCCCAGATATCATCTCGCTCTGTGAGTCCTTGGAGCTCCCAGCCTTCACCCCATGGTCTTACTCACTCTAAGGTTTCTCCCATCTCACTGGCACTTTACCACGTCCTCTCATCCTAAGGTCCTTACCCCTAGGAGTCCATGTGTCCATGTATTCTAAAACCCTCTAGCCCAGTAGTCTTTTATCCTGTGACCCGTTCCTATTTCCAGTCTCAGTGTTCTAGCTGTACCCCCCCTTCTGCCATCCTCAGCTACATCCTGTTGTGTGAAACGTTCATCTAATTATCCCTTCATGTAGTGACCTCCTAATGTGCCCAGTTTCAATGAAATGGGCCCCTTCCACCCTGACATAAACCCATCCTTCAGAACCTAAACACCCTCCAATTTTAAGAATCCTCCTCTCACATCCCTGCCCAATATCCTGTGAGATCCTGCTTCTCAGATTTCTCCCTCACTTTCATCAGTGATTGCCTTTTCAAACCTGAATCATCTTTCACCATTCCCCTCTCCCAGTCTTTCTCACCGGGCCTTCTCTTTCCTGCCTTCCTCTTGTCTCACTAACCATCCTTACTCCACCAATCTTGATAACAAATTGATTACAATGTAAATCTCCCTCCCACCCCAATTCTGCCCCTTTCTTCCTCCACTCTCTTGTGCATCTAACTGCAGGGCCCTGCGAATGACCCAACTGCTCTCAGCTCTCCTTCCTTCACACGTGGCAGTGTCCAACCAAACTCATTGGCCTCTTTGGTTTGTCCAGAGAACTACACTTTTCTCTGGGGAACTCACTTTTTTTATTGTTTTGGTTTTTTTGGCAGCCAGATCCAAACCCTCGACCTTGGTGCTATCAATACCACATTCTAACCAATTGAGCTAACCAGACAGACTTCTCTGGGAACTTTTGATGTTTCTGATAATAGATCACCACGATTTCAGTTATTTAGGTAGCAAGCAGAAAGCCCTTGGAAATCCTTCAGAATTGATCTAGCTGTGTCTCCTGGACACACTATCACTATCCTGTCCTGTTTATGAAGCTACTTGCTGTATGTGTCCTCAGGGTAGAATGCTTTGAGTGTCAGCCTCTGCGCAGCATTGAATTATCCCCATTATTTTACAAGCCCTGGAAGGACTTTCCAGTCCACTCCCACCCAAAGACTGGATGGTGAGTAGCAAAATGTGACATTAAAGATTCACATCCAAAAGTGTATTCTGCAGGTCACAAAATTCCCAGGTCTCCTTTAATGTACTTATTGGCTGTACAGCCATACATGTAGCAGAGGGCAAAACTAGGGTTAAGAAAGGGATGTATCTGGGGTCTACAAATTATGTGGGTGGATTCAAAAAAGAAGCTTTTGTTAAGCTTTGTTAAATCATTCTTAAGGCACAGGTCATATTCTGTCTTATATTTTTTTTTCTTTGTGTACTTTCCTTACCCTCACCTGTACCCTGTGACTTCCTTCAGAACAGAAGCTAGATTTTCTTCTGTCATCTTAATCCTGCCCCTCATATTTAGCAGGAAATCAGTAAGTACTTAATGATTTAACTCAGAAATTCTGCGTCAATTACAAACAAGTAAAAACAGCTCATGTCTACATTCATTTTTTTAGCCACAATAATCCCCCCCCCCACACTCGAAAGCCCTCCACACATGATAATGGGTAAGTCTCTTGATTCACACAGTCTGGAATTTAGATACTTCCTTTTTTAGTCATTGCTCTGGTGGGGGAATGGTTATAAGTGCTTTTTTTTTACGGTATATCTGGTTAGACTAGGGAGATTGCTGAAATACAGTGGTAACAAGGTCAGAGTCTGTCTTATATAGACCTGTTCTCAAGAAAACAGCTAGATTAAATATTTAGTGAGGGTTGCAGAGGATCAGGGGATAGAGAAAACCAAACTGGCAAAACATTGGTAATTGTTGAAGTTGGGTAATGGGTTCATGGGGTTCATTATACTGTTCTTTCTACTTTTGTGTATGTCGAAAATCCATAATAAAATGTTTAAAGGGAAGCAGCTAGATGAACACAAATTTAGCACTGTTTCTTGGAAACCACCTCAAAGCAAATGAGCTGCTGTTACTGAATCAGTACTGTTATCTAGGTTAAGTAGTATATTTAGTCCTAACCGATCTCTGACCTCTTCTGTTTGTGAGATATCAGGATGCTAAAGTAGAAAATAGCACCCTGCAGAATTCTGTACCTGGTAGCAGTTGTAACTTCTTGGCAACAAGCATCTGTTGCCCTGGTCCTTCCTTGCTTCCTAGCTCAGGTGTGGTTTCTGGTGGTAAAGGACTGGACTGGTCTGAGAAGAAGACAGGGCAGTAGGGAGAAAAGGTGGCTCAGGGCTGTGGAGAGACCAGAGCTCAACTAGGGTCTTCCCCTTCTGGCCTAAAGCTTTCAGATTACTGGGAGATCTTAAAGGTATGGATATTCATTTATTATTATCTGATTGATTTATTCATTCTTTTTTTTTTTTTGTCTTTTTCCTTGTCCGGCAACGGATCGCAACCCTCAGTGTCGCCCCGTACCGGACCGGGACCGGCAACGGGATCGCAACCCTCGGTGTTGCCCCCGCGCCTCGCTCAGCCAGTGAGCGGGAACCGGTCTGTATGTGGGATCCGAACCCTCGGCGGGAGCGCCGCCGCGCTTCCCAAGCAGCGCACTAGCGCAGTGCGCCACCGGGCCGGCCCCGATTTATTCATTCTACTTAAATTTGGTAAATGTCTTCTATGTGCCAGATACTTTTCTAGGCACTGAGGATAGTGCAGTCCTCACCTATTGGGTAGTAGATGAAGGAGACACAGACAATAAACAAACAAGTAAAATATAAGTTGAGAAAATTAAGCAGAGAAGGGAGATAGAGAGTGGCAGGAGTCTGGGTGTTATAATTTTAAATAGGGTGGTCAAGAAAGTTCTCACTGAAAAGACAGCATTTGAGCAAAGACCTGAAGTAAGTTAGGGAGTGAGCCAAGCATATGATATACTGGGGGACATTTATTCCAGTCAGGGGGAACAGCAAGTGCAAAGGCCCTGAGGCAGCAACGTGCCTGTTATATTAGAGAAACACAAGGAAGCCAGCCAGTATGATTGCAGTAGGGTAAGAGAGGGGAAACAGAAGATGTTGGGGTGGGAGTGGATTGAGGGCAGATCATGTTGGGCCTGCTTATATTATGAATTGTGAGTGAGATGGGAGCATTGGAGTGTTCTAGGCAGATAAGTGACATGATCTGACATATTTTGAAAAGTTTGTTTTTGGCTGTTGTGTTTAGAATAAGCTGTAATGGGACAAGAGTTAGATGAGGGACACTGGTTAAGAGGCTACTGCAGTAGTCCAGGCCAGAGAAGTTGGTGGCTTGGACCCAAAGTAAAGCAATGGAAGAGTGAGAAGTGGTTGGATCTGGATACATTTTTGAAAGAGGAGCCAACAGGATTTGCTGATGGATAGGATGGAGCATATAAAAGAGAGGCTCCCACATGTTTGGCCTGAGCAGCTAAAGGGGGAATTCCATTTACTGAAATGGGGGAACCTGGAAAGGGGGCAGGTTGTGTTAAAGGGAAGATAAGAAATTCACTTTTTTTTTTTTTTTTTTTGGCGGCTGGCTGGTGCAGTGATCCTAACCCTTGGCCTTGAGAAATTCACTTTTGAACATGTCAAGTTTGAGATGTTTTTTGGACATCAAAATAAGATATTGAGTAAGCAGGTGGATACAGTAGTCCCCCCTTATCCGTGGTTTCGCTTCCCATTGTTTCAGTTACCTGCAATACAGTAAGATGTATACAATGAGATATTTTGAGAGAGACCACATTCATATAACTTTTATTACAGTATATTGTTATAATTTTTCTATTTTATAATGTTATTGTTGTTAATCTCTTACTGTGCCTAATTTATAAATTAAACTTTATCATATGTAGATATGTATAGGAAAAAACATTATATATATAGGGTTTGGTGCTATCCATGGTTTCAGGCATCCACTGGGGGTCTTGGAATGTATCTCCCTCAGATAGATAAGGGGGGACAACTGTATACAAATCTGCTGGGTCCTAGTAAATATCTGCTTGCTCAGGAACTGAAGAACACTGTTATTGGGCAAGAGACAGAGGAGTGTGGTGGTAAGAACACTGGCAGTTTAGGTATTAGGCTCGGCTTTTCCACCAGGTAGCTGTGTGATCCTTTGGGATGCCTCTGGCGGTGCTGGCCTGTGTTACTTCATCTGCAAAATAGCTGCTGTAGACTAGAAATGAACTATCTCCTCAGCCCCTCCCATTGTGAGAGATAATGAATTAAGTGCTTGGAGTAAACAAGATAATATATGTGTATTTGAGAGCATTTTGGAAACTGCTGAGCTGTACACGGGATAGTGGTGTTGGTGGTAAGATTCCTTCCTTTCTTCACTTAAGTAATAAATATCCAGTGAGTGCCTGCCATGTGCTGGGCGCTGTGCTTCACGAGAATACAATAATGGAGAAGATGAATCCATGCCCTGGTGGAGCACTACAGACCAGTCCCCTTTATAAATACGGACCTATTCAGGCTTTGCTGCTAAGTGCAGAGGGAACACAGGGTTGGAGTCTCACTGTCTGGTGTGACATTAGCCAGGTAAAGCTTGTTCTTGAGTGTGGAAGGAAATAGTGAACATGGATGTCAGAGACAAGGCAAGATGGTATTCCGGATGAGGAAAAAGTGGTCAGCCTACCGGAGCTGGGGAAGAGTTGGGAGAGGTGTGATATGGTTGGGAAAGGATGGGGTGGTGAGCCTCATTTCCTTCCCTCCTTCATTCTTCCATGCAATGTTTACTTCTTTCCTAGGTCTTTCTCTTAAGGAACTCATAGTTCTGTAGTAGATGAAGGGTTTCAAATCTGATCTCAGAAGTTTCAGTTAGATCTAATTCGCAATAAGTGGAACTGTATTAATCACTTGGTATCTGTGGGCACATTCTTTGTTAGGTGCTAATTAAGCCAAAAGGCATGCTCTCCGGGTACTTAATTTTTTTTTTTTTTTCTGGGGGCCAGGGTGGGGTGGCGCTGGAGTATGGAGGATCCAAATCTGTGACCTTGGTGTTACCAGCACCACACTCTCCCAAGTGAGCTAACCGGCCAGCCCCCAGGAACTTAAGTTATAATCAGAATAACAGGAAGTAAGAGTGTGTTATTTTCCCCTAAAAGAGTCAGGTGTTCAGATCCTCTAACCGGCCACCTGTCAAAAAAAAAAAAAGTCAAGTGTTATGGAAAACATAGTGTAGCAGTGTAATCCTTTAACTGCATCTGGAAGCTTTCCTTTGGTTGTTATCCTTTTGTCATTTAGGTGTCAATGTTTATATTGTGAGGAGAGTTTTATTTGACCAGGTGAACAATAGTACAAGATATAGCCCATTCTAATGGACACGTCATCCCCCAAATTAGTTTAAAGTAGACATGTAGTCAGCATCTATCACTTAATAGAATGGGGACATTTTGTCCTGGCGAGTGGGGGAAAAAACATACAAAGCCAAGTACAGCTGAAGCCATTGTTTTTAACTGATGGCCTTAACCTGCCTCAGGTGCTGTTTCCTAAAGCTCCTGACAAACTACAAATGCCTCTTGCTCTGGCAGCTGTCCATCAAGGTTTAGAAATGTGAGGGTTTCCCAAAACCTATGCCATCATCTGCTTTACTGGTAGAAAGTACAGCTGAAGCCATTGTTTTTAACTGATGGCCTTAACCTGCCTCAGGTGCTGTTTCCTAAAGCTCCTAACAAACTACAAATGCCTCTTGCTCTGGCAGCTGTCAATCAAGGTTTAGAAATGTGAGGGTTTCCCAAAACCTATGCCATCATCTGCTTTACTGGTAGAAATATAGGCCTATTCAAGCTCCTCACTTATAGTTCAGAATCAGAAAGATCTGTGATGTTGGATAAACCATTCAAAGCCTCATGGTATGTACTATCACCAACCGGAAGTCAGAATGGTTTTAGTGCCTCTTGTTTAACACTCCCCCAGTGGTTCTCCAGTGAATTGTTCATCTCTGAGAAGCCCAGATATAACTTGTTAGCCTGGCACTATATCTCATTGCATAACTAACTGTTCATTTGTTGCAAGTCCCTGCTGCTTTAGGATGGTTGAAAAGCATGAGACCCATACAGTTAAGAAGTGGGCTGGCTAGTGAGCTCACTGGGTTAGATCATAGTACTGATAACCCCAAGGTCAAGGGTTCAGATCCTTTTACCAGCCACAAAACAAAACAAAAAAAACTGGGGGCTCTTTGAGATTGTAGAACTGACCTGAGACCTAGTTGCAGGGGATTTGGCAAGGCTACCTGAGACCAGAGTTATTTTCTCTGTCTGAGATTATCCTCTTAACCTCAGAAGTACTGTCCTGGGGCCACATGGAACAGTGAGCAAGAAAGGTAGTCCCCGCTTAGACCACCACTTAGCCATACCCACACTTGTAGCCAGGCTGGGGACACACATGTCAGAGCCAGAATTTCGTCTGACCCTGTATAGACTTGTTTTGCCTCATGCTCAACCTGATCAGTTTTCCATATAATATCCCAGAATGGCATCCATGAATTGTGAAGCTAAGTTTTCAGATGTGGTTTTCCTGCAAAGCTGTCTGGAATCCATCCTATCAGCACTGGACTATCCATGTCTCAGGAACAGAGACTCACAGATACTCCTGTAACCAACAAAGGGAGTACAAACCATGCTTTTAGACTTTCTTTTTTTATTCTTTTATGTATTTATTTTGCAGTAATACTTTCTCAAGGCTTATTTTTTTAAGTATAAAGACTAGAGTACTTCAAAAAGTTTGTGGAAAAATAGAATTAAAAGATAATACAAATCTTTCTATGAACTTTTTTTTGTTTTATTTTGGTTTCCCATGAACTTTTTAAAGACCCCTCATATCTAGTGAAAAGTCACCCTTCTGTCACTGTGCCCCAGTCACTCAGTTATCCTTCCACAGACAACCCTGGTTAGTAATTTCTTGACTCTCCTTCCACAGATTTTTTTTATGCCAGTGGCAGCACACAAAAGGCACTGTTTTATACCTTGCCATTTTTATTTCATATATTTTGGAGATCTTTCCTTGTCAGTATGTAAGGATCTTCCTCATTTATTTATGTCTACATAGTATGGAAGTACCATATTGATAGACATTTATGCTGTTTCTAATTTTTGGCTATTATTACATGCAGGTATGCCATGAATAACCTTGGATGTGTGCCATTTTTCACACATGTGTATCTACCCATAGACTAGAGATGAAATTGCTGGGTCAGATGGTATGTACATTTGTAATTTTGGTTGATATTGCCAGTGTATACTCCCACCAACAATGTAAGACTGTTTCCCCACAGCCTCATGGACATTGCTTTGAGTTAAGACTATAACAGGGCTGGCTGGTTAGCTCAGTTGGTTAGAATGCATTGTTATAACACCAAGGTCAAGGGTCCAGATCCCCATACCAGCGCTGCCAAAAAAAAAAGAATGTAACAGTTTCCCTGAAGATTAAGGTAGGATACTTAATAATGGGGTCCCACCGTGACACTCTGTTCCACAAGACGAACAAAACACAACACATCACAGTTTGAAGAATGTCACATTTAAAAATATATCCAAGAGGTAACTAGAACTCTAGTGATAATAAGAGGAGAAAGAAAGAAAACTCCTAGAGGGAAAAGTTCCCCACCTCATTATTTATGCTGGCATGAGGAGGAGGGCTGGCCAGTTATCTCAGTTGGTTAGAATATGGTGTTATAACACCAAGGTCAAGGGTTCGGATTCCCATACTGGCCAGCCGCCAAAAGAAAGAATGAGGAATTAGAGAAGGAATAGATGATGTTTTTCTTTGCAGACCTAGGAGAGATGAGGTATAGTTAGTAATAGGAAAGCTGGGGGGAGAATAAAGGAAAATCTCGGAAGGGAGGGACTGTCAAACAAGTGAGCAGCTGTAGTGTCCACTGTAGAGCTGCCTCTCGGCTCAATGCTGGCATCTTTTTATTTCAATGATTTTTTTTTTTATTATTATACCCCTTCCTTTTAGCACAACTGCTCATTTCTTTTTGGCCTCTTCTGATCTTATCTCACTTGGAGTTGTGGTTTCTGATCTTATCTCACTTGGAGTTGTGGTTTATGCAAGTTGGAATTGGATGAATGTTCAAGCTTATGTCTTTTTTTATTTATTGTTAATTTGTTAACCCTCCTCCATTAATCTAGATGGTCTTCATGGTTATTGTCTAAAACATTTAAACAAGCATTGTCATGTAGTAGCTCTTGTTTTCTGTGCAATCTTTTTGTGGGATGAATTACAAAGATGGGTTATTAGATCTCAAACCCAGAACCTTTCCCAGTAGGGTTAAGCATTGACAGATTGTGCTCTGGAGAGCCTGGAGCAACCTCCAGTGCTGTCAGCAGTGCACACTTGTGCCTGTTTCTCCGCCTTGCCAGCTTTGATTGTTGGATTTTTTAAAAAATTAATAGACCTTATTCCTTAAGCAGTTTTATAGAAAAATTGAACAGAAAGTACAGAATGTTGCCATATACTTCCTCCCTTTCAGTTTCCCCTATTATTAACATCTTGCATTGGTGTTGTATATATATGTATTTTTTTTAACTTTTTTGTTTTTAGATTTTGGTGTGGTAGATTTGTTATCATTGATGAACTGATACTGATACATTACTATTAACTGAAGTCCATAGTTTACATTAGGGCTCACTCTCATGTTGTACATTCTGTGGATTTTGTCAAATGCATAATGCCATCTATACGTCATTACAGTATCAAACAGAAGAGTTTTACTGCCCTTAAAAAATCCCCTGTGCTCTACCTATTCATTCTACCCTCTCAACCCTGAACCTCTGGCAACCGCTGATCTTTTTATTGTCTCAATAGTTTTGCCTTCTCCAGAATGTCATTTATTTGGGATCAGGTAGTATGTCGTCTTTTCAGACTGGCTTCTTTCACTTAGCAATATGCATTTAAGTTTGCTCCACGTCTTAATGGTTTGATAGCTCATTTATTTTTATCACTAAATAATATTGTATAGATGTATCACAGTTTGTTTATTTATTTATTTATTTTTCTAAAAGATGACCGGTAAGGGGATCTCAACCCTTGGCTTGGTGTTGTCAGCACCACGCTCAGCCAGTGAGCAAACCGGCATCCCTATATGGGATCCGAACCCGTGGCCTTGGTGTTATCAGCACCACACTCTACCGAGTGAGCCACGGGCCGGCCCACAGTTTGTTTATTGAAGGACGTCTTGGTTGTTACAATTTTGGCTATTTTGAATAAAGCTGCTATAAACTTTTGTGTGCAGGTTTTTCTGTGTATATAAGTTTTCAACTCATTTGGGTAAATACCAAGGCACATGATTGGTGGTTTATATAGTAAGAGTATGTTTGGCTTTGTAAGAAACTGCCAAACTGTTTTCCAAAGTGGCTATACCATTTTGCATTCCCAACAGCAGTAAATGAGAGTTCTATCATTCCACATCCTTGCCAGCGTTTGGTATTGTCAGTGTTATGGACTTTCATCATCCTAATAGGTGTGTAGTGGTATCTCATTGTTTTAATTTGCAGTTTCCTAATGACATGATGTAGAGCATCTTTTCATATGTTTGTGTGCCATCTGTATATCTTCTTTGTTGAGGTATCTGTTCAGATCTTTTGCCCCCCCCCCCCCCCTTTTTTTTTTTTTTTTTTTTGCAGCTGGCCAGTATGGGGATTTTTTTTGCGCATTTTTTAATTGGGTTGTGACAGCCTGTGCCTGTCTCCCAGCCTTGCCAGCATTGACTGTTGTATTTTATACTTTTACTTTGATTTTTGGTGATTTGATAACTTTAATATCATCATGATTATTCTTTCTTGCTCTTTAATAATAAATGAGAATGAGCCTATTTTTTATTGTTTATTTACTGTTATTAGTATTTTTTGTTTGTATAAATTCATATTGTAGCCTATTTGTTCAGTAGGAATTTGATATTGTTCTTGGCGGTTTCTGTGTGTCTGTGTTTTTAATATACTTTATGTTTAAAAAAATTTTTTTCCGGGCCGGCCCGGTGGCGCACTGGATAAGTGCGCCGCTTGGGAAGTGCAGCGGCGCTCCCGCCCGAGGGTTCGGATCCCACATACAGACCGGTTCCCGCTCACTGGCTGAGCGAGGCGCGGGGGCAACGCTGGGGGTTGCAGTCCCGTTGCCGGTCCCCGGTCCGGTACGGGGGCAACACTGAGGATTGCGATCCGTTGCCGGACACGGAAAAAGACAAAAGACAAAAGACAAAAAAAAAAAAAAAAAAATTTTCCTACAGTTGACCCTTTTTTAAATCAATTCTTCTTTCACTTGACTTTATTTTACTTTAAAAGTCCAAAACTTAAAAAAAAAAAAAAATCCAAAAACTATCTTCTCTTCCTAATTGGGATCCATTTTGATGAACTGATGAAATAAAAATCTAACCTTTTTGTCTCAGGGTGATGTTTTTAAATAATATGAAACTGTGATGACCCAGTCCTTCCTGATGTGAATGGAATATTTTATTTTCAAATAGCCCTTCTCAAGCCAGTGGTGACCTCAAGCTGAATTCCAGAAAACAGTTCAGATGTAACTTCATCATATCTATGCTAATTTGCTTATTGGTGTAAAGCTTATCCTGCGGATAATCCTTCCAAAAGATCTTCTTCTGGACTTTTCTTTTCATGGGCTAAAGGTAAGTTTGAAACCCAGCTATGATTGCTGTGTTGGGTGTTTATAAACTAAGATGTTAAAATTCAATTAAATGGGTCTGGCTGATTGGCTTAGTTGGTAAAGGGTGGTGCTAACAACAGCAAGGTAAAGGGTTCAGATCTCTGTAACAGCCAGCCACCAAAAAAATAAAATAATTAAAGAAATAACATAAAAATCCAATTTTCAGCCATACATTTAATTGAATTTTCTTTTTACTTTTTTCTTTCTTTTTTTTTGTTTTTGGTAGCTGGCCAGTATGGGAATCCGAACCCTTGACCTTGAGTTATTTGTTTCAGTTTAAATGAATTCCATTCTGTAATAATGGGGTCTGTATTTTCATTGCTCTTTTGCAATTGGAAATAGTTCACTTTGCCTAATTAGTCCCTTTTCTATGATTAATTCAAATCTGTAAACTTGCAGTAGTCAAATAGGAACCATACTAAAAAGTGATTTGGGTTTTCAAAATCAATGTGCCCTTTGTAAAGAGATTCTTAGCTGATGTTTTAACTCTGTGTTGCGTTAATGCGAGTTTCTGTTACTAATTTCCTGTTTTGTCTTCAGTGTTTAGAAACCCACAGAAACAAGCCCATTTCAGTAGGTTTTTGGTGTGCGTTGAAGTCTTTGTCTATAATAACAAATACTGAATCATTTAACTGCAGCTCTTACAAATCTGGTTCTTGTTTGCCATTGTCTCCATTAGCCTTCACCCCTCTCAAACTAATGTTTCTCTGTCCTCTATGAGAAGTTTTCTTTGTTTACAAATGAGGGAGTTTCTCAGCGAAAATTGCCATAATTTTTTTTCTAGTCAAAGTTGAACATTTTTATCTTTCCAAGCAATTTTTTTTTTTGGGGGGGGCTTCTAAATACATTGCCCTCTGGGCTGGCTGAGGCAGAGTACAGAAATCCTTATTCCAAATGTCCAGGCAGTTCTGGTTGGCAGAGTATGATAGAATATCAAGCAGGTGCCTGTAGTCAGCACAGCCCAGCTTGGGTGTGGATCAGATTAGATCTCAACCGTGACAAAGTAGAGAAACACAAATACCATGGCTTCTTTTTTTTTTTTTTTTTTTTGACCAGTAAGGGGATCGCAACCCTTGGCTTGGTGTCGTCTGCACTGCGCTCAGCCAGTGAGTGCACCAGCCATCCCTATATAGGATCCGAACCTGCGGCCTCGGCGCTCTGCTGCGCTCCCAGCGCCGCACTCTCCTGAGTGAGCCACGGGGTTGGCCCTACCATGGCTTCTTTAATTTCCTTTCACATCCCTTATTTTTCTGCTTTGAGGAGGCCATTTAAATGCATCTTGTTTCATGGAGGGATACACCTAAAGATATGAAGTCTTTAAAAAGTTTTTCTAAATATTATCTCTCCCCAATAATTACAATTTATGTTTTTACATTAAGAAACACATTAATGTATTATGAAGCCAAAGGGTTATTTCCTGCATCAGAACCAACATGGGTTAAGTTCATTTAAAAGTGCAACAGAACTGGGCTTGGTGCTAGTTCTGGGGAGGTCAGGAGTGCTCCCTTTCAGTCTTGACCTTTTGTCATCATTCTTATCTCACCTCCCCATCACCCTCACCCAAGTCTGTCTCTCCCCTATACCCAGCTCAGGTTATAGCAGAGCTGGTAAACCTTATACCCTCCAAGGAGAAAACAGAGCTGCTCCCCATTACCCCTCCACCCTTTCTCAGAGTCTCACAGGAGTTATGAATCTGAAGTGTCAGGTATGGTCAAGAATGGTCAGGTACAGCCATCCTGAGGCAGTGACAAACCTCTCTTTGGCTCTGCTTATGTCATTGTTGTTAGTTTGGTGCCGGCACAAGAGGATTCAGAGTAAACCATTAAAGGAATGGGAGAGAAAATGGCAACCAGGACACTGGTACATGCCTGGCAGCCGTGAAGCATCCTCCTTACCTCCTGCAGTCAGTCTTTGTTGGAAGGCAGTTTCAGAGATTGGGAAAGGCTAGGGAGCAACAGTGGGCTGTTTTAAAAGTTTATATTATGAGCCTTAAGGAAAGAAAAGTGAGTGAGTCAGGGTTATTTAGCCTGGACGCAAGAACATGCAAAGGAGTAGAGATTTGTTTTCTTTGACTTTAAGAAGGGTTATTTTGGGAAATGTGGCTCTTTCCACTGTGGGCAGATCAGAAAGGACTGGGTTTAAGTTACAGTGGGTGAGATGGTAGTGTTTTGAGTGCTGACAGTGTGTGGGTCACAGTGGATTAGCAGGAGGAAGAAGTGTGCCAAATATTGGAAGGTACGGACTCTGCAGCCGTCAGCCTGGCTTTGAAACCTAACTTCAGCACTTAGTAGCTTTGGGACCTTGGGCAAATTACTGTACCTCTGAGCCTCAGTCACCTCATCTGTAAAGTGGGGATAATATACCTACCTCCTCATAGAGTTATTTCTTTTTAATTTTAATTTTTTTGGTTTTTTTTTTTTTCCTTTTTGTCGTGTCCGGCAACGGATCGCAACCCTCAATGTCGCGCCCGTACCGGACCGGGACTGGCAACGGGATCGGCAACGGGATCGCAACCCTCGGTGTTGCTCTCACGCCTCGCTCAGCCAGTGAGCGGGAACCGGTCTGTATGTGGGATCCGAACCCTCGGCGGGAGCGCCTGCCGCACTTCCCAAGCGGCACACTGTAGCAGTGTGCCACCGGGCTGGCCATAATTTTTTTGTTTTAAAAAATGGATACAAAATCGTTGTACGTATTTATGGTGTACATGTAATATTTTGATATATGTAAACAATGTGTAATGATAAAATCAGAGTAATTAGGATATCCATCGCCTCAAACATTTGTTTTTTCTTACTGTTGGGAACATTCAGAATCCTCTCTTCTAGCTATTTTAAAATATACAATAAATTATTCCTCTTTTCTAATTGTAATTTTTCGTTTGTTTTTTGGAGGCTGGCTGGTAAGGAGTCTGACTGTAATTTTGTGCCCA
The DNA here is from genome assembly GCF_000696425.1 of Galeopterus variegatus. Classification (NCBI taxonomy): domain Eukaryota; kingdom Metazoa; phylum Chordata; class Mammalia; order Dermoptera; family Cynocephalidae; genus Galeopterus; species Galeopterus variegatus. The sequence continues at coordinate 358,681 of NW_007726894.1, forward strand.
TTAACCAAGCTCTCTCTGTCCACCTTCTCCCCTACCCTTCCCAGCCTCTGGTAACCACTATTCTACTCTCTATTTCTTCTTTTTTTTTTTTTTTAAAGATGACTGGTAAGGGGATCTTAACCCTTGATTTGGTGTTGTCAGCACCACACTCTCCCAAGTGAGCTAACCGGCCATCCCTATATGGGATCCGAACCCACAGCCTTGGTGTTATCAGCACCACACTCTCCCAGGTGAGCCACGGGCTGGCCCTCTACTCTCTATTTCTATGAGATTAACTTTTTCAACTCCCACGTATAAGTGAGAACATGCAGTATTTGGCTTTTGGTGCCTGGCTTATTTCACTTCACATGATGGCCTCCAGGCTCATCCATGTTGTCGAAAATGACAAGGTTGCAGGGTTTTTTTTATGGCCGAATGGTATTCCATTGTATATATATACCATATTTTTTAATCCATTCATCCGTTGATGGACACTTCAGTTGATTCTGTATCTTGGCTGTTACGGATAGTGCTGCAATAAACATGGGAGTGTGGATAACTTTGATGTACTGATTTCCCTTTCTTTGAATGTATACCTAGTAGTGAGATTGCTGAATTATTAGGTATTTTTATTTTTAGTTTTTTGAGGAACCTCCATACTGTTTTCCATAATGGTTGGTAATTTACATTTCCATCAACAGTGTATAAGAGTTCCTCATAGGGTTATTATTTTTTTAATATTATTATTTTTTTTACATTCTATGATTTCATGGAGCAGTTGGGAGGGAGGGGGAAAGGGGAAAGGGGAAGGGAATGGGATGGAAAAAGGAGGAAGGAGGAGGGTGGGATTGAGGCCTGTGTCACCCCCCTCATTCCCACAGGGGAGACCAGGGGGCTTCCAGTGGTGGCTTAGTCATTGCCGGGCTGGGTGCAGATATCAGGGGTGTGTGACAAAAGCCCTTGCCCCCCACCACCCCAGCTCAGGAACCCAGGGCTCTTCTTGCTGCAGCTTGGTGCTTGTTGCTGGGCTAGTTGTGCGTGTTGGAGGGGATGTGGCTGAGGCCCAAGGTCCCCACCCTCAGGACTGGTTGCAGGTGTTGAGGGGCATGGCTGAGGCCCCCAGCCCTCCTCCCTTTCTGGCTTGGTAGCCCAGGGGACTTCTGGTCCTTCTAGATGTTATAGGTGTTCTTTGGTGAAATGAGATCTTTACTAGTCAATATCAAACTTTGTCTCTGGTTGTGGGTACTTTGTTGTCACTTCTCACTGTGTGACAGAGACACAAAGATTACTCAGAGCCCAAATATTAAGAGCAATGAGAAGCCCAAAGAGGCTGGACCAAGACAACTCTCTCAAGAAGGGAGAAACAAGGTGCAGCCCCAAGTTGGTATTTGCTTCAGCTTTTATTGTAAAGACAAGGAAATACAAGAGAAAAAACAACTTAATCAGTCATTTGTCAAAGGAATGAAAAGAAATTGGCTATGGGGCAATCTCTGGAAAACATCTTGAGAAACAAAGGAAAGGGAGTAATACTGGATAAGAAATGACCTTAATGTTCTTAACTAATCTAGCAGAACATTTGCTGTTTTCAGCACTTAGGTTCTGCATAAATGCATTTAGGACTTTTGCCCTTTGTGCACTCCCTGTTCTTTATCAAGCCTATGTGCTCCCATGCTTTGTTTTTTATTTGAGTTCTGTGGTGGATTATTTGCTGTTCCAACCACTCAAACTCTGCTCTGGAACTAATTTGTTGTCCTTTGCTTACCTCTAAAATGGGAGAACTTCCTGTGAGGACCAGTATTTGAGCTCTGTGACTGAGCTAAATTGCTGCTTTGCTGCTGATTCCCTAGGGAAGGTTTTTTTTTATGCAACTCAGGTTTTAATGATTGACTTTATAGGTACTTCCAGGTTTAGTGAAATCTGGTGCACCTGGGTTGTGTAGAAACACTGGTCTGGGCCTGAGTCTTTTCATCAAACTGCACCCCATGCAATTCTGTATTCCTGACCAGTCTCCTCTGAGTGGTACTGCACTGATTGGGAGGCAGGTCAGCTGTCCTTGCTATGCCCCAGTGTTCCCCTGGTGGTCCTGTCTCCCCCATCGCCCGTGCTGCAAACACTTCTCATGGGACGGGCCATGCGCTGGTCCTTTGAGATGACTCACCAGCCTCTGAGTGGCTCCTCGCTCCTATGTGGGTCCATGGGAACCCTATTAGTGGTATTGCTGGCCTGGAGGCCACCAAGGCCCCCTTCTCCCCTGCCGCCTCCAAGCAACTCATCCAAAGGGCACAGCTGCGGCTTTTGCAGCTCCTGCTCTGTGCACTCAACATCTCCAGCCTGGAAACAGCTGGGATTTGAAATGGTTGGAGGAGTTTTTTCTTTCTCTCATAGTGTGTTCTCCTGCCTTCATGCACTCTGTTGGTCTCTCCTCTTCTTCCCCTGAGCTCTAGCAGCCCCAGCTTGGCTGTCATTGCTTTTTTATAGTTGTAAATTGGTTGATTTGTGGGAGAGAGTGACACTGGGGACCATCTATTCTGCCATCTTGACCAGAAGTCCCTCATAGGGTTATTTTTAAGATTAAAAGAGTTAATATAGATAAAATGTTTTGAACAGTGGTTGGCACATATTAAGGGGTATATAGGTGATAAATATAATTAGCATAAGCAGTGGGAAGGATCTTAGAGTCATCTGGGCCAACACTTCATTTTACAAATAAAAAGGCAAACCTAGGAGATAGAATCAAGTTTAGAAGCCCACTCTGTAGACTTCTAGGCTGGGGCTGTTGCCACTATTCCTGGCTACGTTTTAGAAATACAAATTGCTTCAAAACCATTTCCCTTAAGGTTCTTCTTCCTTCCCCTCCTCCTCAGAGTCAGTATCTTTAAAATACTTCCTATGCACCAGCACTGTGCTAAATGCCAACATATGTGACCTCATTTAATCTTTATAGCAACCTGTGAAGGTGCCACTATTATTATCATTTTTTTAAGAAGTGGTATCTGAGGCTCTGAGAGGTGCATTTACTTGCCCAAGGCTACACAGTTTCTAGAAGTAGAGTCTGGATTGGAAACCAAGTTGTCTGACTCCAGAGCCTGTGCTGTTAACCACACCACTGATTTTCTGTGGAAAGTCCCAACGGAGTGCAGACATGCAAAATTAAACCAACCATTGCTGCAGGATCCATAGGGCCCAGCCATAAAGATTTGAGGCAAATTGCAATCCCTTTTCTTTTTTCTTTCTCTCTTTTTTTTTTTTTTAATGTAGTTAGCCAGTGTGGGGATCGAATACAATCCCTTTCTTTTTTTTTTCTTTGGCAGCTGGCTGGTATGGGGATCCAAACCCTTGACCTTGGTGTTATCAGCAGTACACTCTTCCAAGCGTGCAATCCCTTTTCAACCAGCAGTCTGCTTTGTTTCTAAACCTGGGACTGTCATGTGTCCTTGTTTCTGATAGAATGCTTTTACACTGAAACAGGCTACCAAAAGAATCTCTCTCTGATTAAGAGAATGAAAGTTGAAAGTCGTGGAGCAGACCAAGAAAGACCAGGACCAGAGGTTTTGTGAAATAGGGACTATGTCGGGGTTATCAGGGCACTGAACCCTTGTTGGGGTCACTGCCAGGATTCTAACAGACCAGAGAAGATGAGTCAGATATCAGAATTCCCACCTTGACCAGTGGTTCTTTACCTTTAATCCCTGTAAGGCTCTGGATGACAGCCTTATACTCCCCTTTCTTCAGAAAAATGCATAGGCTAACACACCTAAACAGTATTTTGGGGTACTTCAGGGTTCATAAATTTTCCAGCTTTAGGAACCTCTGTGCTTGGAAGCATAGTAGAGTACTTAAGAGCACATTCTGGATCAGGTAGCCTAGGTTCAAATCCTCCTCTCCCACTTATTAGCTATGCAACCTTGAACAAGTTACTTAATGGCTTGGGTCTCAGCTCCCTCAACTGTAAAATGAAGATAATAGTATTTAATTATAGGGTTGTTGTGAGAATTACATGAGTTAATATTCCTAGTATGTGGTTAACTCTATAGTATTCACTGTTAGTAGTAGTAGTGTTGCTATCTTTGGAGCTTAACCCATTCAGTAAATGTTTTTGGGCAGAATGAATGAATAATTCTAGTTGAGATGCCAGTCCTGGGGTGTTGCATATGGGCTGTAGTTATGCCAAGATATTGATCCACTAAACCCTCAGTGTTGCCAAAGCCCCAACTGGTCACTTCTGGCTTTAAGGAGCAGCATCTGCAATGACATACAAATATCCTTCTCTTTGGGTGCCAACATGAAAACAGTTTGGGTAGCACCAATCGAGGATGTTAGCTGGTAGGTCATGAGAATAAAGTAGGCCACATTCCAAGTCAAGGAGAATTCTGTGGATGGGTGGCAAAAAGAATCTTAACCATTGAGATTGAGAGAGAGAGAGAGAGAGAGAGAGAGAGCAGATGCTCTGGGTTTACTGCAGGCCTCACAAGTGGGGTCTATAGCAAGAGTAGGCTTCACACCTTGGTGGATACAGAGGAGGTCCTGCCAGCAGGACCTTCCCACGTCACACCGAACGACCCCTTGAGTCACTCCAAGAGGATCTGTGGAGAGCCCACAGTATGAGGTACTGGAGGAACCACTATGAACCAGAAACCATACTGGAGCCCAAAGTCTTGTGTAGGTAATGAACATTAAACAGATAGTGATAAGTACCAAAACAGGTGAGCCCAGGGGTTTGAGTGCTAGGAAGAGATGCTGCCCAAGGCTGCAGGAATTTATAACAGGACCCAGCCTTGGCTGCATAGTGGACTCTGAGGGCAAGGAAGCTATTGAAGAGTTTTGGTCAAGGAAGCGGTATATTTAGGTTTGTACTTTTTTTCCCCCAGCATGTTTGAAAATGAATTGGTTACAGGCAAGAGTTTATCTGAGGACATAGATTATGAGGGTCTTACAGTAGTCAAGAGGTGAGAGGTGGGGCCGGCCCATGGCTCACTCGGTAGAGTGCGGTGCTGATAACACCAAGGCCACGGGTTCGGATCCTATATAGGGATGGCCGGTTTGCTCACTGGCTGAGCATGGTGCTGACACCACCAAGCCAAGGGTTGAGATCCCCTTACCAGTCATCTTTATATAGGATTAAAAAAAAAAAAAAAAAAAAAAAAAAGAGGTGAGAGGTGATACTTGCCTGAAATGGGTACCTGGATTTTTGAGGAAGAAGGAGGACTCAAGGATGGCCTCACCAATTCTGGATGGATGGAGGTGCCATCCCTGGGATAGGGGATACTAGAAGTAGAACAGTTCTGGATAGGGGGACACTGCAAATTCTGTTGGGGACTTGTTTCATTTGTGATGCCTGTGGGGTGTTCCCTGAGGATAGTCAGCAGGGTCAGCGGATGTATGGGTCTGAGCACGGGAGAGATGTTGGGATGGGCAGAGAAAACCAGCAGAGTGGAGTTGGCTGCCAGCCTTCAGTGGGGCTCCCTTCTGAAGGGAGCAAGTTTACAAGTAGATTTTGATCAGTGAATTCTTATTTTATAACCAGTTTGACTGGCATGCTCTCTTCTGTGCTCAACTTTTAGAATTCTTAGATATTTTAAGACCTTTTCATAAAAACTAACAATTCTCTACTTTGAAGAATGTGTCTCTTTCTTCTTGGCTGGCCTCCTTCCCTGCATGTCCTTGCAGTGGGTGGAAGCTATGCAACTCATAATGTGACACTGTCCGTTTTCTCAGATTTGTGACCCAGAAGGAAATTTCTAACCTCAGCCGTGGCTCTTGGTTCTGGCCAGAAACCAGCTTCATGTCTGAGTGCACGAGCAGCAGTTTGCCATGGAGAGCTTGGGGCTACAGACGGTGACCCTCAGTGATGGGACGACAGCCTATGTCCAGCAAGCTGTCAAAGGTGAGTATTTATGGGGACCTCAGAATCCTGCTCTGTCCCTTAGCCTCTGGAAAGTAGTGTCCTCTTTTAAGAGTCTCACCACCACCCTGCCCTCCTACCTGCTCATTCCTGCCCACCAACACAACTTGCTGTGCATGAGAATCTCATGTGATGCTTGATGAAAAGGGAACTCTTTCAAATAAAACGCTACCTCTTTAAAATAAAGTACAAGCGGAAAAGATCATACAAACCTAGCTTTAGGAGCCAAGACCTCTCAAAAGCAGAATTCCTTACATGTAGTGCATACTTCATAAATAATTCTGGAATGGATGAGCACAATGCAAGTTATGACTTCCTGCTTTTCACATATTCCCTGTTCCGTTTCTGCCTCCCTGTTTAAATCTTTCTCTTGTCAGTGCTTTTTACAAGCAGTTCATCATCTTAATTCAAGTTTAGGCACTCCGACTATCTACTGAGCATCTACCATGTACAAGATACTCTTCTAGGTTCAAAGGTGGACACCCAAACAGAGATCTCATGCCTTACTCCCCACTAGGGGTTGCCAGATATAAAAATACATGGCACACAGGTAGATTTGAATTGCAGATAAATGACAAATAATTTTTAGTGTAGATATGTTCCAAATATTGCATGGGATAAGAGCTGGCCGGTTAGTTCAGTTCATTAAAGCATGGTGCTTATAACACCAAGGTCCAGGATTCAATCCCTGTGCTGTCCAGCCAGCCCCAAAATGAATAAAATATATATTGCCTGGGACAGACATGTATAAACATGGGATTAAATACTAAAAAATACTAAAATAATAACACTAAGTACTAAAAAAATTTCATTGATCTGAAATTCATATTTACCTGGGCATTCTGTATGTTATCTTGCAACCCTACCCCCACTCTCAAGGAACTTAAATCAAGCAAGGTAGATGTGGATTCAGAAGAGAGTGTTGTTAGGGCTGGCCCATGGCTCACTCAGGAAAGTGCAGTGCTGATAACACCAAGGCCACAGGTTCAGATCCTATGTAGGGATGGCCGGTTCACTCACTGGCTGAGCGTGGTGCTGACAACACCAAGCCAAGGGTTAAGATCCCCTTACCAGTCATCTTTAAAAAAAGAGGAGAGTGTTGTTGAGGGCAAGGCTGCAGGCCAGGGACACTCCTCCTTTCTTGCCAGCATTCTCAGGCATGCCAGATGGCATTTGCATCTTCCTTGGACAGCACTGGGCAAGCACTGCCTCATTCCTACTCTTCATTTGGCCTTTTCTAGACTGCTTAAGTGACACCATCCTCATGGCTGTATTAGCATTGCAACATTGGCCTCTTTCATTTCGATGCATTGTCAAAATATATTTCTGATCCTAAGTTTACAGATAAGTTGTTTATTGATTTCATTTTAAATTGTTTTCTGATGACAACTAAAGAGGCCCCTAAATCTCATCAGTAAGATCTTTCCATACCGCAGTGTGTGGGGGTACCTTCTGGAAAGGTTTCTTGTCAAGAGCTGTCTTTGATGTGTGGATTTGCACTGGTTTCGTTCTCTTGAGAATGAAACTTTTGTAGAATACTTTTGAAGCCTTAAACCCTCTGTTTACAGACTTCCCACCATGGATCTTGCCCCTCTGGTGCCTTCTCAATGAGATGGAAGAACTTAGGAACTTTAGGTAGGGCTATATTTACTCCTTGGATCCAGTTAGTTCCCGTGCCTCAGTCTTCCACTGAGAATGAATGGTTGAATGAATGAATAAAAAGCAAGTGACCACACCTGGCCTGAGAAGGCCATTCTTTTTCTATATCTTCCCTTCTTATGTCTTGGTCTCTCTGCCTCGTTTAAGTCTTTCTCTTGTCACTCTTTCTGACTGTGTTCTCTGCCTTCTCTATAATATTATAGTGTGTGCTTACATTCACACACACACACACTCACAACAGATTTCCCACTCCTTAGGGTAGAGCTGGCCTTCAGGGACTAAAACCACACTGTCCTGAAAGGCTCCTCTGAAGCTTTTTTTTTATGTGGGGGGAAGGGGGTACCGCAGGCCAGTATGGGGATCTGAACCCTCTGAAACTTTTGTCTGCAGCACTTTCATCTCTTTCAGAAAGCATCTCTGTCTGGGCCTAGCTTAGCCAGCAAGCAGCTAGACTCATCTGTAATTAGGGTGAGCATGAAATGTATCATTCAAACCTGACTCTTTTGAGAGTGGATGAGTATGCCATTAATAAATGAGCTGGGACTGTCCCAGGCAAACAGGGACCTGTGTCACCTCTCTATAATGAGCTACAGTACCCACATCAGTCAGCTTTTCTCCCCACCTGCCTCTCCCCATTGTAGTCTCGTTTGTTAGAGGAAATTGTAAATTAAAATTTTTCCTCAAACAACTCTTCTCAACGTACTGTTTTCTGCCTTGAAGCAGTAACCACTCTGCTAGCAGTACCTCTGCTGAATGCTTTCAGAAACACTAGTACTGGTGCCCTTGTCAGGACAGATAAACTATTTTTTTTTTTTCTTTTTGTCTTTTTTCATGACCAGCAACGGATCGCAACCCTCAGTGTCGCGCCCGTACCGGACCGGGACCGGCAACGGGATCGCAACCCTCGGTGTTGCACCCGCACCTTGCTCAGCCAGTGAGCAACCGGTCTGTATGTGGGATCCGAACCCTCGGCGGGAGTGCCGCCTCACTCCCAAGCGGCGCACTGTAGCAGTGCGCCACCGGGCCGGCCCCAGGACAGATAAACTGTTAAACTGAGGGTAGCCTCGTGCTCTCTGGGTGGGACGGAAGAGAATGGGTCCCTCTCCCTTCATCTCAGCTGCCTTTCTTACTTCTTACCTTTTTCTCCACCTCACCTGCCTTTGGCTGGGTTGTAGGACTGTTAGTTACTGACCCCAGAAGACTCAGTTTGGGGACAAGTTTGGAGATTCCTCTAAAGGGGAGATATCAGTAGAGAGCTGAGCTGGAAGTGGCTGCCTGGTCCTTTTCCCACATCATAAGAGATCAAATTCCTAAGCCTGAAATTTCTAAAAAAAGGAACAAACAAATCACTTGTCATTAATTCTTCAATCTCCCTCTCCTCCTTTCCTTTCTCCCTTCCTTTCTTCCTTCCCCCTCCTCTCAGACTCACTGGACATAGGGAGGGACCATCTAATTCTAATTTCAAGAGCCTTTTAGAAGTGTTTTCCAGTAAGGTAAAGGAAGAGTAATATCTTAGGAAATCTGGAGTCTTTTTAATTTTTACACTACCTGTGTTGCCTTAGGTGAGTCAATTTTTATTGGAAAATTGAAAGTATCAGAGATCACTGAAGGAAATATTACTCAACGGTGGCAGTAGAACAAGACCTAGATGGACACATTAATAGTGGCAGTAGAACAAGACCTAGGTGGACACATACATAGCTCCCTATTGGGCTTTTTTTTTTTTTTTTTTGGCAGTTGGCCAGTACAGGGATCCGAACCCTTGATTTTTTTTTTTTGTCTTTTTTCCGTGTCCGGCAACGGATCGCAACCCTCAGTGTTGCCCCCGTACCGGA
>NW_007726894.1:368065-393880 GCF_000696425.1 Galeopterus variegatus
AAAAAAAAAAAAAAAAAAAAAAAAGAGGTGAGAGGTGATACTTGCCTGAAATGGGTACCTGGATTTTTGAGGAAGAAGGAGGACTCAAGGATGGCCTCACCAATTCTGGATGGATGGAGGTGCCATCCCTGGGATAGGGGATACTAGAAGTAGAACAGTTCTGGATAGGGGGACACTGCAAATTCTGTTGGGGACTTGTTTCATTTGTGATGCCTGTGGGGTGTTCCCTGAGGATAGTCAGCAGGGTCAGCGGATGTATGGGTCTGAGCACGGGAGAGATGTTGGGATGGGCAGAGAAAACCAGCAGAGTGGAGTTGGCTGCCAGCCTTCAGTGGGGCTCCCTTCTGAAGGGAGCAAGTTTACAAGTAGATTTTGATCAGTGAATTCTTATTTTATAACCAGTTTGACTGGCATGCTCTCTTCTGTGCTCAACTTTTAGAATTCTTAGATATTTTAAGACCTTTTCATAAAAACTAACAATTCTCTACTTTGAAGAATGTGTCTCTTTCTTCTTGGCTGGCCTCCTTCCCTGCATGTCCTTGCAGTGGGTGGAAGCTATGCAACTCATAATGTGACACTGTCCGTTTTCTCAGATTTGTGACCCAGAAGGAAATTTCTAACCTCAGCCGTGGCTCTTGGTTCTGGCCAGAAACCAGCTTCATGTCTGAGTGCACGAGCAGCAGTTTGCCATGGAGAGCTTGGGGCTACAGACGGTGACCCTCAGTGATGGGACGACAGCCTATGTCCAGCAAGCTGTCAAAGGTGAGTATTTATGGGGACCTCAGAATCCTGCTCTGTCCCTTAGCCTCTGGAAAGTAGTGTCCTCTTTTAAGAGTCTCACCACCACCCTGCCCTCCTACCTGCTCATTCCTGCCCACCAACACAACTTGCTGTGCATGAGAATCTCATGTGATGCTTGATGAAAAGGGAACTCTTTCAAATAAAACGCTACCTCTTTAAAATAAAGTACAAGCGGAAAAGATCATACAAACCTAGCTTTAGGAGCCAAGACCTCTCAAAAGCAGAATTCCTTACATGTAGTGCATACTTCATAAATAATTCTGGAATGGATGAGCACAATGCAAGTTATGACTTCCTGCTTTTCACATATTCCCTGTTCCGTTTCTGCCTCCCTGTTTAAATCTTTCTCTTGTCAGTGCTTTTTACAAGCAGTTCATCATCTTAATTCAAGTTTAGGCACTCCGACTATCTACTGAGCATCTACCATGTACAAGATACTCTTCTAGGTTCAAAGGTGGACACCCAAACAGAGATCTCATGCCTTACTCCCCACTAGGGGTTGCCAGATATAAAAATACATGGCACACAGGTAGATTTGAATTGCAGATAAATGACAAATAATTTTTAGTGTAGATATGTTCCAAATATTGCATGGGATAAGAGCTGGCCGGTTAGTTCAGTTCATTAAAGCATGGTGCTTATAACACCAAGGTCCAGGATTCAATCCCTGTGCTGTCCAGCCAGCCCCAAAATGAATAAAATATATATTGCCTGGGACAGACATGTATAAACATGGGATTAAATACTAAAAAATACTAAAATAATAACACTAAGTACTAAAAAAATTTCATTGATCTGAAATTCATATTTACCTGGGCATTCTGTATGTTATCTTGCAACCCTACCCCCACTCTCAAGGAACTTAAATCAAGCAAGGTAGATGTGGATTCAGAAGAGAGTGTTGTTAGGGCTGGCCCATGGCTCACTCAGGAAAGTGCAGTGCTGATAACACCAAGGCCACAGGTTCAGATCCTATGTAGGGATGGCCGGTTCACTCACTGGCTGAGCGTGGTGCTGACAACACCAAGCCAAGGGTTAAGATCCCCTTACCAGTCATCTTTAAAAAAAGAGGAGAGTGTTGTTGAGGGCAAGGCTGCAGGCCAGGGACACTCCTCCTTTCTTGCCAGCATTCTCAGGCATGCCAGATGGCATTTGCATCTTCCTTGGACAGCACTGGGCAAGCACTGCCTCATTCCTACTCTTCATTTGGCCTTTTCTAGACTGCTTAAGTGACACCATCCTCATGGCTGTATTAGCATTGCAACATTGGCCTCTTTCATTTCGATGCATTGTCAAAATATATTTCTGATCCTAAGTTTACAGATAAGTTGTTTATTGATTTCATTTTAAATTGTTTTCTGATGACAACTAAAGAGGCCCCTAAATCTCATCAGTAAGATCTTTCCATACCGCAGTGTGTGGGGGTACCTTCTGGAAAGGTTTCTTGTCAAGAGCTGTCTTTGATGTGTGGATTTGCACTGGTTTCGTTCTCTTGAGAATGAAACTTTTGTAGAATACTTTTGAAGCCTTAAACCCTCTGTTTACAGACTTCCCACCATGGATCTTGCCCCTCTGGTGCCTTCTCAATGAGATGGAAGAACTTAGGAACTTTAGGTAGGGCTATATTTACTCCTTGGATCCAGTTAGTTCCCGTGCCTCAGTCTTCCACTGAGAATGAATGGTTGAATGAATGAATAAAAAGCAAGTGACCACACCTGGCCTGAGAAGGCCATTCTTTTTCTATATCTTCCCTTCTTATGTCTTGGTCTCTCTGCCTCGTTTAAGTCTTTCTCTTGTCACTCTTTCTGACTGTGTTCTCTGCCTTCTCTATAATATTATAGTGTGTGCTTACATTCACACACACACACACTCACAACAGATTTCCCACTCCTTAGGGTAGAGCTGGCCTTCAGGGACTAAAACCACACTGTCCTGAAAGGCTCCTCTGAAGCTTTTTTTTTATGTGGGGGGAAGGGGGTACCGCAGGCCAGTATGGGGATCTGAACCCTCTGAAACTTTTGTCTGCAGCACTTTCATCTCTTTCAGAAAGCATCTCTGTCTGGGCCTAGCTTAGCCAGCAAGCAGCTAGACTCATCTGTAATTAGGGTGAGCATGAAATGTATCATTCAAACCTGACTCTTTTGAGAGTGGATGAGTATGCCATTAATAAATGAGCTGGGACTGTCCCAGGCAAACAGGGACCTGTGTCACCTCTCTATAATGAGCTACAGTACCCACATCAGTCAGCTTTTCTCCCCACCTGCCTCTCCCCATTGTAGTCTCGTTTGTTAGAGGAAATTGTAAATTAAAATTTTTCCTCAAACAACTCTTCTCAACGTACTGTTTTCTGCCTTGAAGCAGTAACCACTCTGCTAGCAGTACCTCTGCTGAATGCTTTCAGAAACACTAGTACTGGTGCCCTTGTCAGGACAGATAAACTATTTTTTTTTTTTTTTGGTCTTTTTTCATGACCAGCAACGGATCGCAACCCTCAGTGTTGCGCCCGTACCGGACTGGGACCGGCAACGGGATCGCAACCCTCGGTGTTGCACCCGCCCCTTGCTCAGCCAGTGAGCAACCGGTCTGTATGTGGCATCCGAACCCTCGGCGGGAGTGCCGCCTCACTCCCAAGCGGCGCACTGTAGCAGTGCGCCACCGGGTCGGCCCCAGGACAGATAAACTATTTTTTTTTTTTTTGGCCTTTTTTCATGACCAGCAACGGATCGCAACCCTCAGTGTTGCGCCCGTACCGGACTGGGACCGGCAACGGGATCGCAACCCTCGGTGTTGCACCCGCCCCTTGCTCAGCCAGTGAGCAACCGGTCTGTATGTGGCATCCGAACCCTCGGCGGGAGTGCCGCCTCACTCCCAAGCGGCGCACTGTAGCAGTGCGCCACCGGGCCGGCCCCAGGACAGATAAACTGTTAAACTGAGGGTAGCCTCGTGCTCTCTGGGTGGGACGGAAGAGAATGGGTCCCTCTCCCTTCATCTCAGCTGCCTTTCTTACTTCTTACCTTTTTCTCCACCTCACCTGCCTTTGGCTGGGTTGTAGGACTGTTAGTTACTGACCCCAGAAGACTCAGTTTGGGGACAAGTTTGGAGATTCCTCTAAAGGGGAGATATCAGTAGAGAGCTGAGCTGGAAGTGGCTGCCTGGTCCTTTTCCCACATCATAAGAGATCAAATTCCTAAGCCTGAAATTTCTAAAAAAAGGAACAAACAAATCACTTGTCATTAATTCTTCAATCTCCCTCTCCTCCTTTCCTTTCTCCCTTCCTTTCTTCCTTCCCCCTCCTCTCAGACTCACTGGACATAGGGAGGGACCATCTAATTCTAATTTCAAGAGCCTTTTAGAAGTGTTTTCCAGTAAGGTAAAGGAAGAGTAATATCTTAGGAAATCTGGAGTCTTTTTAATTTTTACACTACCTGTGTTGCCTTAGGTGAGTCAATTTTTATTGGAAAATTGAAAGTATCAGAGATCACTGAAGGAAATATTACTCAACGGTGGCAGTAGAACAAGACCTAGATGGACACATTAATAGTGGCAGTAGAACAAGACCTAGGTGGACACATACATAGCTCCCTATTGGGCTTTTTTTTTTTTTTTTTGGCGTTTGGCCAGGCCGGGGACCCAACCCCTTATTTTTTTTTTTTTGTCTTTTTTCCGTGTCCGGCAACGGATCGCAACCTTCAGTGTTGCCCCCGTACCGGACCGGGGACCGGCAACGGGATCGCAAGCCTCGGTGTTGCTCCCGCGCCTCGCTCAGCCAGTGAGTGGGAGCCGGTCTGTATGTGGGATCCGAACCCTCGGACGGGAGCGCCGCCGCACTTCCCAAGCGGCGCACCATCCAGTGCGCCACCGGGCCGGCCCCGAACCCTTGATTTTGATTTTATAACACCATACTCTAACCAACTGTGTTCCCAGTGTTTAATATTCATTAAATTATTTAATCTTCACAGCAACCCTATGAGGAAGACACAGTTTTTAATCTCCATTTCAGAAGAGGAAACTGAGGCACAGAGAGGTTAAATAAGTTCCAACGTCACACAGCTATTGAGAGATAGAGCTGGCATTCAAACTCAGGAGGCTTGGCTGGTTCCAGAGTCTGTCATTTTTAACCACTATGCTATGGGTCTTGGCACTCTGCCATAGTGAGAGACAGGGGAATATATGTTGATTTTGTTAGTTTGAGCTATATCTGAATTTTGACCCACTGTTGTTTTTCTAGGTTTTGGGACATCTTTTAGTCTCCATTTAGTTCAATCTCAGCAACATACTATGAAGTTGGGAGTCCCCACTTTGCCAGGCATGGATAGAATAATAAATGAAGTTCCTCCTCCTGTGAGTGATAGGAAGGGAATCTGTTAGGAATATAGGGTCCTGCGTGGCAGGATGTTTTCATCCTCAGTGCCTCAAGGCCCAGGCCTAGGGAGGCAGGGAGTGAGGAAACACAGAGAATGTTACCCATGCTTAAACCTGCAGGGGCCTCAAATAGGCCTCTCCTACAAACAGGTAAGTGTCTTGTATTAGTTCGTTTCTGTTGCTTATAACAGAAATAACTGAAACTGGGTAATCTGTAAAGAAATAATATTTATTGCTTATAGTTTTGGAGTCTGGGAAGTCCAATGTCCAGGGAACGCATCTGGTGAGGGCCTTTGGTGGGTGGTGACAGAGTGTCACATGGCAGATGGCTGAGGAGAGAGAGAGAACTTCTCATGTGCTCTCCTTTTAAAGCCTTCAGAACCACACCCATGACCACCATTAAACCATCAATGGATTAATCAATTCACCAGGGCACAGTCTTCACAATCCAGTCACCCCTCCAAGGCCCCACCTTTCAACTACTACAAAAGGATTTCCCACCCTCTTACCACTGTCACAGTAGGGATCAAGCTTCCAATACATTAAACTTTGGGGGAACACAATTCAGTCCATAGCATTCCACCTCAGCCCCTAAAATTCATGTCCTTTTCCCATACAAATACATTCATTTCATCCCTGAAGTCTTGATTTGTTTTGACTTAAAAGTCCAGAGTCCAATCTGTGAAATCAAAACAAATTATCTACTTACAAGATACAATGGTAGGACAAATATAAGGTACATATTCCTGTTCCAAAAGGGAGAAATAGGCCAAAAGAAAGGGGTAACAGTTCCTAAACAAACCCAGCAGGGCAGGCATTAAATCTTACAGCTGGCAAATCATGTACCTTGACTCCATATTCAAAGTCCTCTGCACACTGATGTGGGGATTGGGCCCCCAGGTCCTCAGGCATCTCCACTGCTATGGCTTTCCTAATCTCTGGCCATGCTTTAACTCTCCCAGGCTGGTGTTGCACACTGGTAGCTCTACAGTTCTGGGATCTCCATGGCAGTCCTGCTCTCACAGCTGCACTAGGCATAGCACTGGTGGGGGTTTTCTGCTACAACTCTGACCCCACATTTCCACTAGGCATTGCTCTAGCAAAGGTTGCATGCGGTGATACCACCCCCATGACAGATTTCTTCCTGGGTCCCCAGGCTTTTTCATACATCCTTTGAAATCAAGATGGAGGACCCCAAGCCTCCATAGCTCTGGCCTTCTTTGAGCTCGCAGACTTAAAACCGCATGGAAGCTGCCAAGCTTTCAGCTTGTATCCTCTGAAGCTGCAGGTCCAACTGTACCTGGGGCCGGTTTAGCTACAACTGAGCAGCCAAGGTGCTAGTGCTGAAAGCAGCCTCCCAAGATGGCCCTGGGCAGTGAGCCCATGGAAGATACCTCTGGCCTTCCCTGAAAACCATCCTTTGTCACTAGGCCTCTGGGCCTGTGATGGAATGGTGGTCTGGAAAACTTGTGAAATGCCTTCAGACCTTTCTCCTCTTCTTTTAGCTATTAGCTCCTGGTTGCCTTGGAGCCATGCTATAATGTCTTTAGCAACCAGTCCTTCCTCTGCACCCTTGGATTTTTCTCCTGAAAATGCTCTTTCATTCTCTGCCACATGGCCAGGCTGCAAATTTTCCAAATCTCTACACTCTGCTTCCCTTTTAATTGTAAATTCCAGCTTTACATCATGCCTTTGCTGCCATAACTGAGCATAATCTGCTATAAGTAGCCATGCAGCTGTTTGAATGCTTTGCTGCTTAGAAATTTCTTCTGCCAAATATTCTGGTTTATTTAAGTCCCACCAACCACAAAGTACTAGGGCATGGATACAGTGCAGCCAAAGTGCTTGCAAGTTCATAGGAAGGTTGTTCTTTGCCCCCCGTTTCCAATAATCCACTTTTTATTTCTGAGACCTCCTTAGAATGGTCTTTATAGTCCATATTTCTTATTTTTTTTTTTTCTTTTTTGTCTTTTTTTGTGTCCGGCAACGGATCGCAACCCTCAGTGTCCGTTTCCAATAATCCACTTTTTATTTCTGAGACCTCCTTAGAATGGTCTTTATAGTCCATATTTCTTTTTTTTTTTTTTTCCTTTTTGTCTTTTTTTGTGTCCGGCAACGGATCGCAACCCTCAGTGTCGTGCCCGCACCGGACCGGGACCGGCAATGGGATTGCAAACCTCGGTGCCGTGCCCGCACCTCGCTCAGCCAGTGAGCGGGAACCGGTCTGTATGCGGGATCCGAACCCTCAGTGGGAGCGCCACCGCGCTCCCAAGCGGCGCACTGTAGCAGTGCGCCACCGGGCCGGCCCTATAGTCCATATTTCTATAAGCATTCTGATTACTGTGATTTAACCAGTCTCTAAAACATTCTACACTCTCCTCACCAGCATCTAGGCTTTTCCTAGCCTGTTCCTCCAAATTCTTCCAGCCTCTGCTCAATACCCAGTTCCAAAGCCACTTCTACAGTTTCAAGTATTTTTTTATAAGAAACAACCCACTTTCTGGTGTCAGTTTTCTGTATTAGTCTGCTTCTGTTGCTTATAACAGAAATACCTGAAACTGGGTAATTTATAAAGAAACAATATTTATTGCTTACTGTTTCAGAGGCTGAGAAGTCCAAAGTTCAGGGAACACATCTGGTGAGGGCCTTCTTGGTGGGCGGTGACAGCAATGCAGAGTGTCACGTGGCAGATGGCTGAGCAGAGAGAGAGCAAGCTTCTCATGCACTCTTCACCACTCCCATTTCCACCATTAAAGCATCAGTGGATTAATCCATTCACCAGGGCACAGTCCTTACAGTCCAATTACCTCTCCAAGGCCCCACCTTTCGACTAGCACGATAGGACTTCCCACCTTCTTAACACTGTCATAGGGGGGACCAAGCCTCCAACACATTAAAGTTTGGAGAGATAAAGTTCAATATATAGCATGTCTCTTAGTCCTCTTTTGAGCTTGGCCCATTTCTCTCTGCTTCCACCTGCACAGGAGAGAAGCTGCTTGAAGGGCAAGTAATCCAGCTCGAGGATGGGACCACCGCATACATTCACCAAGTGATGGTACAGAAAGGTGAGGGCGCCCCAACACACCCCTGCCAGTGGAGAGAGGCCTGGCAGCCCCCACCAAGGGACTGCTCCATTGCACTGAGCTCCAGAGAAAGGCAGGCATTGCTCTCATTACAGAATCTCTCTCCTTTGAGGATGGGCAGCCTGTACAGCTGGAAGATGGCAGCATGGCCTACATACATCGCACACCCAAAGGTAAGGTCACCATCATTATGACTAGTGGTGAAGGAGGGGAGGCAGAACTGGCAGAAGTTAGGGGATGGAATGGCACACTGTGTGGGCTGGGGTATGGATATAGGAGCTGTCATCCCCAAGGTACATATGTGCTCACCTGCATTAGCAGTCTTGCCCACCTTCCCTGGTGCAAACCACAGGAACAGCTGTTTCTGCCCCCAGGTGACTGAGCCTTGGGGGTCAGTAGCATGGGCCTTGATGGTCCCTCTGGCTCAAGCACATCCACAGAGTCTTAGGGCTTTAAATAGGACCCAAGGACATCATCCAAGACCAGGAGAAAAAACTTACCAATGTTTAAAAATGAAGTTCCTAAGATAATCAAGAATAATGACATTCCTTCTACAAGTAGTTTCTTGAACAACTACTGCATGCTAGTCACTGTGCTAGGTGTGGAGTATACCAGAGAACCATAAAGTAAGACACAGTCCCTGCTTTCCTAGTGTCTAGTGGAGGAAATAGAAGTGAAACAAGCCATCACCAATGAACTGATTGTTACAGACGGGGGGCCCAGGGAGAGCTTCTCTGAGGAAGTGATGCTTCAGCTGAGAGCTGAAGGATAAGGTGGACTTAGCTAGGGGAAAGGGAGTGGCTTGGAGGGTTAGTGCTCCTGACAGAAGGAACATCATGTGCAGGCCTAGAGCTGGGGGGAAGAAGGAATGGCATGTGCCAGGAATTGCTAAAAGCCAGAGTGCTGGGAGTGAGGGCAGAATGGGTAAGATGAAGCCAAATAGAGAGGCAGGGCCAGCGTGCACAGGGCTTGAGTGTCAGGTTAAGGATTTTGACTTTTATCCTAAAACCAGTGGAAAGTGTTTAAACTGTTTAGGTAGTTAGGTGACACAATCACATTTGTGTCCTGCAAAGATCCCTCTGGATGCTGTGCTGCCTGAAGGGAACTAGAGGGGTGAAGGGTGACTGGTCAGGAGGCTCTTGTGGTCATCTAGGCCAAGGTGATGATGGTCCGCTTTCAGTTCCTCAAGGAGCTTGTGAGTTCCCAATCAGTGCGTCTTAGAAGAGGCAGCCCTAGAAGGAGGGCCAGCAAGAGTGATGACCAAAGTGATGGGCTGAGAGAAACTTGATACTGAAACCCTCTTTGGTGTATGTACCTCTCATTAACTTAAAACCAGAGTCCCAGCTTATCTCTTCCCCTCGTGCAGCATCAGGGCTAACCATGTGTTCCCTGCAGAAGGCTATGACCCTACTGCCCTGGAAGCTGTCCAGCTGGAAGATGGCTCCACTGCCTACATTCAACACCCCATGGCTGTGTCGTCAGACAACACCATCCTGGCTGTGCAGACAGAGGTGGGCTTGGAGGACCTGGCAGCAGAGGACGACGAAGGCTTCAGTGCAGACACAGTGGTGGCCCTGGAACAGTATGCCAGCAAGGTGAGCACTCAGAGCCTGACATTGTCCGTTACTCTCTGGACAATGGGGCCTCTCCTGTCTAACACCTCTTGGCCTTGTCAGAACTTCACCTCTCCAAAGGACAAGGGCAGCCTTGTGCTTGGGAATGGCCTGGTCTACTCTCTGTGCCCCTCATCCCCAGCTCTCCTGACTCATCACTCACACATCATCGTCCAGGGCGTGCATCACAGCCTAGCTGGGGCCGCTGACAGCTGTTTATACTCATGTGTTTATGGTGTCTGTGCAGAAGGAAGACTGGTATAAGAAACAGTAACATCCATATGGTGGGAAGTTAGGCCCAGTTTCACTTTTGCTGCTGCAATAATCCTCTGTGCTATCTGGGAAATCCCTTGCCAGTGACTTTTATTAGTTTTCCAGTCCACTGAGGTCACATGCTCTTGTATTTATTTCTTCTCTGCAACTCATTTAGTCATTTGGGAAAATAACCTCAGTGGGCAATGACGAGGGAATGTGCAACAGAGCAGCTGGAATTCTTGGAACACAAGGCCCACACAGTAGCTCAGCTGAAGAGAAGGGTCCTGGCTCTCCAAACATCAGTTAATCCAAGTTCTCTCTCCTGGAACTGTGGTCCTACCTGCAGGGGAAACAAGGGTACAGAGATCTATGAGCTTTCCAAATTGGGGTGCTCCTTCTCTAGACTGGACTGCAGAGCCTCAGGGTGGATGTGACAAAGCTTCCCAAAGTACCAGTTTTACCCAGAGATTGGGGAAGAGTTGTTTTTATAATAAAACTAGTGTGGCTATATGGTAGAGGAAAAGAGGAAATCATGTCTTTTCAAAGTGATACTCAAAACTTTATAGTAGGCCACATTGGGCTATGCCCACTCCCACCTCTGTTCCCCAAGGCATATTTTAGAGACCAAATTTGAGACTTGCTGCTTGTGGAAAGAGAACTGGGCTTTATTTAAATCATGAGCCCTGAGATCTGCTGCTCCCTAGTCCAATCTTGGGTGAGTTACTCCCCTCCTAGGCCTCAACTTATTGCTCTCAAATACAATGTGATGGGACCAGATGATTTTAGAGGTCACTTCTAACCCTGATGTTCCTTGATTCCTTGACTACCCAGGGTGGTAATGAGACATGGGAATGAAATTTGAGCTCCCAAATGGGTTAGCCCGTCAAGCAGGCCCGGCCACCTGTAACCCTCTCTTGTACCATCCAGCTGCTTAAGTGTCCATGAAACTTTGTTAGCTGCTTGACCCCTTGATCTGGAGCCTGACTAGACAGACCTTGCTGTGAATTTGGCCTTATCCTTTTGTCCCCTGCTCACCATGACTTCCAGAGTTCTGTTTCAGGAGCTCCCCGAAAGACCAAAGTGTGATCCTGCAGCCTCCCAGAAAGAAAGACTAAGGGAAAGTTCTACCAGGACCCTGCCCAGGAAAGCACAAGAGCAGTGAAGGCTCCCTGTGGCCAGAGGCTGGTGTGAGATGGGTGGCTTTAGCAACATCAAGTGCTGTGTTTAGAGCTGAGACTTCTAGGGGGACCTGCAGTCCCCCTCGCCTGGGTGCTTCTGGTCATGGCCACTGCACTCTGGGCCCCATGCCCTGCCACAGGAACCTGAGTGAGCTCATCAAGTGCCCTTGCTAATGTCCCTTCTGAGCACAGGTTTCCCACTGGGAGGCAGGGGGCCCCTCCCATCTTCTGATGGGAGGGGTCAAGAGTTGCAGCCCCCTAGGTATGTGGTTAAAAGGCGAGTTTCTGGCACTTAGCCTCAAGTGTGGCCATTCAGATAACCCCCCTCCCCCCAGCCCCTGTGACAGTCCTCCCTCTATTCATCAGAGATGGGTGGTCACTCTATATGCCCGCCCAATTTCTTCTGCAGTGTGCCCCAACACAGCATGTTCCCTGTCTGTCTGGATATGTCCTTTTGCTTCAGAGGCCTGTGGCAAGCTTAGCTCTGTTTATTGGGTCTTAAGCTGCCAGGGGTATCCCACCCCTGCTCTCCCTTCATTGGGGAGAATACATATAGGGACCCCTAGATTTTTTCCTCAGGTTCTGCATGACAGCCAGGCTCCCCATAATGGCAAAGGGCAGCAGGTTGGAGACAGAGCATTCCGCTGCGGCTACAAGGGCTGTGGGCGCCTCTACACCACTGCTCATCACTTAAAGGTAAGGTTGCTGGCAGACAGCTTTCAGTTCTGCCATCTTCTCTTCCAGGCTGTAGTTCTACTTTTCCACTTTCATTGGAACTGGTCACTGCCCTCAAGTTGTGCATTACCTGCTGGAGGGAGGAAGATATGAATGTACAGGAGTGTCAGCACAGGGAGCTTTAACACACGTGAACAGTGCAGGAAGGAAGAGAATCAGGGCCCTACAGAGAACCAAGGAGCCACAGTCATACTCTTATCTCTCTGAATTATGTGATTGCTTTTCCTCCCAGGTGCATGAACGAGCTCATACGGGTGACCGTCCATACAGGTGTGACTTCCCCAGCTGCGGGAAGGCCTTTGCCACAGGTAATCTACCTGAAGATCCAAGGTGGACCACTTCCAGTTGAGGGGTCAGTTTTGGGACCTCCCTGAAGGGAACCCAATACTAGGCTACCTCTTTGGAGAAACTACTGTTAAAGTGCTCTGACTTGCAGGGTGCCCTCCCTGGAGGAAACCCTGTTACAGAAGTGAAAGGGGGACTGGCTGATTAGCTCAGGTGGTTAGAGCACAGCCCTATAATATCAAAGTCATGGGTTCGGATCCCCATACCAGCCAGCTGCCAAAAACAAAAACCCAAAAAATAAAATAAAATAAAAAATAAATAAATAGCATAAAAAAAAAAAAGAAATGAAAAACAGTATGGTCCAGGCCAACAGAGGAGCCTGTGGGGGTTGGTGGAGAGACCCTGCCTCTTGTGTTGGGTAGGCCATTACATCTCTCTGGGCTTTATTTTCCCGTCTGTGAAACAAGGACCTTTAGCCACGGGTTCTGGAGGATCCCTCTTATGCTTATGTTCTGGAATGGCTTCAACTCCCTAGAGAGGGAAGGAGGGCAGGGTGGGCTTTCCTAGCCTCTTTTATTTCCCCTGGCGGGGGTGGGATAGAGGCAGACTTGGGCTTCTTGAACCATAGGAGGTCTAGAGCCTCACGGAGCACAGTTAAGATGGAGAGTCCCAGAATGAGGTGGACAGTGGAGGATGAGGCCCCACTGGTTGCTCCTCTCACCCCTGCCTTCCACACACTGACAGGCTATGGGCTGAAGAGCCATGTTCGCACCCACACTAGAGCCTCACGGAGCACAGTTAAGATGGAGAGTCCCAGAATGAGGTGGACAGTGGAGGATGAGGCCCCACTGGTTGCTCCTTTCACCCCTGCCTTCCACACACTGACAGGCTATGGGCTGAAGAGCCATGTTCGCACCCACACTGGTGAGAAACCATACAAGTGTCCGGAGGAGCTATGCAGCAAGGCCTTCAAGACCTCAGGAGACCTGCAGAAGCATGTCCGAACCCACACCGGTATGCAGGGCACTGCCCGCCCCCACCCCATTCCCTCAGCTTACCTTACAGACTTAGACCTGGAACCTGGTGCCATCCCCTTCTTGCTCCAGCATGGCCACCCTTCCTGAGCCACCCCTCACACACCCCATTTGCACAGGTGAACGTCCATTCCGGTGCCCTTTTGAGGGCTGTGGCCGCTCCTTCACCACGTCTAATATCCGCAAGGTACACGTGCGCACCCACACAGGCGAGAGGCCCTACACCTGCCCAGAGCCCCACTGTGGCCGTGGCTTCACCAGTGCCACCAACTACAAGAATCACGTGCGCATCCACACAGGTGGGCCAGCTGGCACACGAGGACTATCCCTCTGAGGCCCCAACCCCTCCACCATAGGCTTCTGATGTGAGACCCATTCTCAACTCCAGCCCAGAGCCCTTCTTTGCTGGCCCTTCCAGGCTGGTCTGGGGGTGGGGGATCCCAGAACCACTTTGACTCGCAGTGAGTGGCTCCTCCATTTCCAGTTAGGGCCAGTCTGACAGGTATTGCAGCCCCCTCTGGGGCCCCTCCGCTCCCTGCCACCCCTCTACACCCACCCTGAATTCTCCCCCTCCGGCCAAGCTCCCCAAGAGACCAGGGTCAAGAATGATGGGGAAGAAGCAGGGTGAAATGTCACCTTCACCTCCTCACCACATCCACTGTCCCTATGATTCCTGTGTGTTCTCACCCTCCCCAGTGTTACGTCCCTTGCCCAACCTTCCATGTCATCTCTTAGCCATGTGTGTCCCCCCCGCTCCTGTTGCACCTGACACTTTAGTCTTCCCTGCTTCCTGCCTCTTCTGTTCACCACTCTCAATCCTCCCACCCTCAACCTTACCATCCCTCAGTGCCCCCCACAAGCCCCAGCCTAGCCCTGTTCCCTGTTTCCCCCTGACCTTGTCTGTGGGCTGAGTGATCCCACACATACATCCTCTCTGTTCCACTGGCCATCTTCCCCAACTCTGTCCATTCAGGATCTCAGGTCTCAGTTCCTTTCCCTCCCTCTGGCTCTACCTTCACCCTGACCCTCCCCACCCCTGTCCCCTTAGTTTCCCCCTTGCCAGCCCCAGTTCCCACCCTCCTCACAGCCCAGTGTCCCCAGGGGAGAAGCCATATGTTTGCACGGTGCCAGGCTGTGGGAAGCGCTTCACCGAGTACTCAAGCTTGTACAAACACCATGTGGTGCACACGCACTGCAAGCCCTACACCTGCAGCACCTGTGGCAAGACCTACCGGCAGACCTCCACCCTGGCCATGCACAAGCGCAGCGCCCATGGCGAGCTGGAGGCCACTGAGGAGAGCGAGCAGGCCCTCTATGAACAGCAGCAGCTGGAGGGTGAGAGGAGTGGGCAGGGGGTGAGTGTGGGTACAAACCAGGCCTCCCCATGGCATCTGGTAGCAGGTGTCAGCCTGAGCTGTCTTCTCCAGCCGCCTCTGCAGCCAAGGAGAGCCCACCACCCAAACAACCCCGCATTGCTTACCTTTCGGAGGTGAAGGAAGAGGATGATGACATCCCAGCCCAAGTGGCCATGGTGACTGAGGAGGATGGGGCCCCTCAGGTGGCTCTGATCACTCAGGATGGTGCCCAACAGGTACAGGCCCTGGGGAACAGGAGTGGGGTAGGTCACTCTGGCTGGCACCCTCTCAACTCTCTGGAAACTCTGGGGAGCCCTGAAATTCTGACAGCTCCATCTCCTTCTCCATCCAGTTTCCTGTTGTAGCTTTTTGGACCTCAGAGAGCTGAGGATGAGGGGCCAAATTCGTACAACACAGCCCCTCCTCCTCCTCATGCTTCCTACTCAGTCTCTGGGACTTCTGGAGCACAGTTAGTAGTTTCCCTCTTAGAGGCTGACAAGTCCTGACCATCTGAATAAGACACTTGGATGTCCTTTTCAAGAGAGGCATGTTGATATAGGGGCCAGAACATGGAGTAGGGTCTGGAAGCCTGGGGTCTAGTTCCACCAGCCAGCAGCATAACCTGACCCTAGTCAGCACCCTTACTATAATGTGCACCTATGCCTTATAGAGTTGTCATGAGAACAAACTTAGGTGAAGCCCCTGGATTGAATACAGAATTCTTCTAGTGTAGCCTCTCTTTGCTGCCTTGGGCCTGTTTTGTTTGCTTGTCCCCCACCCCTTTCATCCCTGTGACATGAAGTTAACCTTCTAGCTTACCAATAAGCTAACCTTGTCTGGGAGAGCAGGTACACCCTCCATCGGGGCTTTCAGACAGCCTTCCACTGGCACTCCCAGCTCATCTTCTCTCCTCCTGTTAGCAGGTCAACCTGTCCCCAGAAGACTTACAGGCCCTGGGGAGTGCCATCAGTATGGTGACCCAGCATGGCAGCACCACCCTTACCATCCCCAGTCATGACGACGATCTGGCCACATCTGGCACACATACGGTCACCATGGTCAGCGCCGATGGCACCCAGACACAGCCCGTATGACCAGGCGGTTTGCTTGGGGTTTCTTTTTCCTTTTCCATTCCTTTCTGTGGGGTGGGCATTAAAGTTCAAGCTCAAGTAGTCAAGCCTTCTTACAAAGACAAAGATTCCTCACAAAAAGGGGTCTTCCCCCTCGCTCCTCTGGGTCATCAGCAACTCTCATCTTTTTTTTTTTTTTTTCCTTTTTGTCTTTTTTACTGACCGGTAACGGGATCTCAACCCTCGGTGTCGCGCCTGTACCGGGGACCAGCAACGGGATCGCAACCCTCGGTGTTGCGCCCGCAACGCGCTCAGCCAGTGAGCGGGAACCGGTCTCCACATGGGATCCGAACCCTCGGTGGGAGCGCCACCGCGCTCCCAAGCGGCGCACTTCTCCAGTGCGCCACCAGGGCGGCCCGACTCTCATCTTTAAAAGCATTTGATTGAGGGCCGGCCCATGGCTCACTTGGGAGAGTGTGGTGCTGATAACACTAAGGCCGTGGGTTCGGATCCCTATATAGGGATGGCCGGTTAGCTTACTTCAAAGAGCGTGGTGCTGACAACACCAAGTCAAGGGTTAAGATCCCCTTACCGGTCATCTTTTATTTTTTTTTTTTTTTTTTTTTCCTTTTTTTTTTTTTTTTACTTGGGAGAGTGTGGTGCTGATAACACTAAGGCCGTGGGTTCGGATCCCTATATAGGGATGGCCGGTTAGCTCACTTCAAAGAGCGTGGTGCTGACAACACCAAGTCAAGGGTTAAGATCCCCTTACCGGTCATCTTTTAAAAAAAAAAAAAAAAAAAACATTTGATTGAGGGTCAAGAGACAGTTTCTAATTCTCAGTCTACCCCTAATTTGCTTTGCAGCCAATCATGGACAGGTCACTTTTCTGTGGACTTCAGTACATTTTCAGATGAGAGGACTAAACTATCCCTGGGTTTTTATTTACAGTTCTGTACTATGATTCAAAATCCCTAAATTAAATTGGACTCTAAATTGGAGAAAAACCCAACCTCACTCACCTCTGAGCCCCAAACTAATTAATCTGACCTTTCCCTTCTGAGTTGTTCCTAGCCACCTTGCTTGGAGGGATTTGTATTTGGATTGGTGGGAGGGAGAGTATTGCAGGTGGGTTGGAAGACCTCATTCTTCTGTATTTCAGGTCACAATCATTACCTCTGGAGCTGTGGTGGCTGAGGACTCAAGTGTCACATCCCTTCACCATCAGCAGGTGGCAGTGTTGGCCACAGCCAATGGAACGCACATTGCAGTACAGGTAGGTAGAGATCTGGAAGGAAAGAGGATCCCAGGACCAGAAAAGAGAACAAGGGAGTGAGGGGAACTGGATGGGGATCTTGAAGGGAAGGGCATCTAGTTCAAAAAGAGCCCATTTCAGAGGACAAATCCCTTTCTCTGCCTATATCCACATGTCTGTCTCAGGCTCTTTCTTGGCTGAGGCAGAATGGTGAAGTCCCTTCCAGTCTTCAGGGTAACTCTGATGGCAGTCCATTTTCATCTCTTCATGTCTCTGTTTCTTCATCTGGAAAATGAGGAGGCTGAAGTAGATGATCACTAGGTCCTCTCCAGCCAGTCATTCTCCTTCTGTGAGCAAGCCCGTCTCTCTGACCGTGGACTATTCCATGGCTCCCTGGCCATGCCTAGCCTAATATGACTCTTAACTTTCTGTTTACTGGGGCCCTACTAAGCGCTCAGCATGTAGCATTGGGTAGATGGAGGAGATTCAAAAGAGTAGGCCACATATAACTAGCTATAACTATAAGGAAGGGTCTCATTCTCTCCTTTCTTCTGCACTCCCTTCTCCACAGCTGGAAGAGCAGCAGACCTTAGAGGAGGCCATCAGTGTAGCCACCGTTGCCATGCAGCAAGGGGCCGTGACCCTGAAGACAACAGTGTCGGAGAGTGGCCGCTGAGCCCAGGAAGGCTGGGTCCCAAACCATGTTGGAGGAGGTGCCATGCTGCACAGGCATCCTTGCCTCCAAAGGCCCAGGCTGTGGCTGACACGTGGAAGGTGGCCACATAGGTCTCTGGAGTGAAAAGGCAGCAGGAAAACAGCCTAACTGGAGGGGATGGGGGTCCTGCCCAAGAGGAGGGCCAGGCAGCTGGAATTGTAGAGGAGCACACCATCCTCAGGAGCTGAAGAGAATAAGTCTGATCAGCAGGCTGCATGGGGCACCCTCCCCTCAAGATCAGCTGGGCACCTGCTTTCCTCCCTCTAGATAGTACCCTTTCTGCCTTCTGTACACTCCTCCTCTCAGGTGGAGATTGGGCTTTTGTGGGGACTGGCCATCCACCCTGACTGGTCACAGCCCACCAGGGGAGAAAGCAGACAGCTCTTCAGCTCAGTAGGGGCAGAGCAGGCCCAGCCCTGCCCCTCCCAGCAATAACCACCTCTCCGGAGGCTAGCCAAGATTCCTGGCCACTTGGCACCAGGGGCTTCCTGCCACTGCAGTCAGAATTAATTGCTCAGGGGCCTGTGGCTGAAGAAAAGGTGCCCAGCCTCCACCCAGCTGCCCCCCAACCTTTCTGTGACAGAGAGGCAAGGAGCAGCCCTGTACATAGACTGCTGGGGATTGGGTTTAAACTGTTTTGTTTTTTTTAATTCATTTTGATAATTTTATTTTTTTCCTGCTCTGGGTGGTGGTGGCAAAAGGGTGAATGAGTATTTAATAAAAGTTCCAAGTTTTCAACTTGATCCCTACATTCTTTCAGCTGTGGACCCTGGTTGTAGGGCTGATCAAGTCAGGCTCTCAGCCTTGTATCCCTGACACAGACCCTGCTCAGCCTTGGTGCCGGACTAGTAGGGCTGGCCTATCTGGGGCACAGGTGGGAGGAAGGCCCCATGTAAGATAAGCCTAGAGGAGGTGCTGGTGGTTTCCTGCCCACAGCAGAGCAGGTGAGCTCCAGGGTGGCCCAACAGGACTAGGGTGACCACTGATTACAGGCTCTGGCTAAATCTCAGGCCCCAGGATGGTTGAGCTGGAGGAACTCTTGGTATTTTCTGCTTTACCTTGTAGAATGTAGTCAGAGCACCTCCAGATCCAGCTACCCTCCAGCTACACACAGCTGCTCCAAGAGGGCAAAGCCCCAGCTTAGAGGGGCTGGGGAGTGTCTTCACTGAGGTTACTGAGATTCAGGAAGTAGAGTCTGGTGCCTCTGCTGAGCTGGTGTCTAGGGCTGTGCTGTGGTTTTCCAAAGCCACAGTTGGACCCCCCTGAAAACTGAGTGGTAAGACCATGACCAGCCCAAGCAGGGGAAGACACTTGATGGAAAGGAACTCTGGGTTTGGCACCGACTGGACAGGAACATTGTAGGGATTGGAGGTGCCTCTCTTTTCTTATTCTTTGTCCACTGTGTTGGATGTGCCCCAGCCCTTTCCTGCCACCAGGACTGGAACCTCCTCCCCTAAGCCAGGCATCCTCTCCTAGGATGCCTAGAAAGCTCCCATTTACTCTTGCCATCAGCTCCTTGGAAGCATGGGGCTGAGGCATGCCCCCGGGTAGGGAGTATCTCAGAATTGGCCTGAGCAGGTTTCTTCAACACTCATGGCCATTTTTCCTGGTGTGGGTGTGTCCCAGCCCTCTTGGGCACTGGATCTAAAAAAAGTGGAAGACCCCGAATCCCAAGCCTGCTGCTGCCAGGACCCCTGAGGTTGGGCCCCACCACTGGGCTCACCCCCATGTGATTCAGAAACAGTCTCTGGTGTCTTCAGGGCCACTAGGCCCAGAGTGGGCGGTGCTCTGAGTGCCTTGTAGAGCAGTGCCCAGAGGCCAGGAGCCATCAGATCAAGTGCCTATTCTGCCTGACCTGGGGCGGTGCCCTGGCTTGATTCCTCCTCCGAGTCTGTGATGTCACCTGTGTATTCTTCTTGAGGGAAGCCCCACCACCGAGGCAACCTTAGGTGGCACTAAAAGAAATGCTTCATCCAGAGCCTACTGTGTGTTTTATATCCGTTCTCATTCTTATCATTCTGGAGCTTGGTATTTTTCCTGCATTACCAGTGAGGAAACTGCTCAAGGAAGTTAAGTAACTTATCCAAGGACTCCCACCTGGTAAGTGTGGATTTGGAGCTGGACCCCCACTTTGTCTGACCACAAAGTCAGGATAGGCTTTCTTTTTCCTTCAGAAAGCTGCCTCTAGGAGACCAGGAAGAGTCCAGAAAGTTCTGGGGCTGAGGAGGCTTGCATGGCCAGGGAGCCAGGCCAATACAGTACAAGGGCTCCAGCTCTCAGAAGGCTGCTCTCCAGTTCCTGTGCAGGCAGTGGGGCTGCTGAGCAGTGAGAGCAACACACTGGTTCCTGCCAGTGTGGGGAGGCAGAGCAAGCAGGCAGGTGGAGCTCGTGCTCCATGCCACAGCCCCTCTGCGGTCTCTGCAGCCGTTTGCATTTC
This sequence comes from Galeopterus variegatus, assembly GCF_000696425.1. Lineage (NCBI taxonomy): Eukaryota > Metazoa > Chordata > Mammalia > Dermoptera > Cynocephalidae > Galeopterus > Galeopterus variegatus. The sequence continues at coordinate 388,244 of NW_007726894.1, forward strand.
CTGAAACCGGATCTTTGGTGTCAGAGCCGCCCCTGGGCCGGGCGGGTGCCTCAGCCATGGCCCTGCGCAAGGAGCTGCTCAAGTCCATCTGGTACGCCTTTACTGCGCTGGACGTGGAGAAGAGCGGCAAGGTCTCCAAGTCCCAGCTCAAGGTGAGGGGCACCTGGGGTCCAGGGGAGGCTGGTAGACACACCACACCAGTCCCTGCCACCTGGGAGCCAGGCATGAGCACCGTGCTACTCTGGGGTCATCCAGCGGCCCAGGCCTGGGGTGTGGGGTTGATACTGGGTAACTAGGCCAACATGGTGTGGTGGATGCTGCTGCCCACTGTCCCGAGGCCCCAGTGAAGTGTGTGCAGAGCTGGTGCCCAGAACCCGGCCCCCTCCACCAACTGGAGGGTGGGGGTGGCATCATGGGGCTTTGAGAGCCATGAACCAGGCCACCTCCCAGACTTTGTGTGATGAGCACACGTCTCCCCAGAGTCATGCTTGGGCATGCGCCCTATTCCTGACACTTCCTCCTGGCTTTGAAGAGAGACAGTTAGCCCGTACTTGTCAGGCACTTCCTCTGGAGCTGAGAGTGAAGCATAAAGAGCCTCCCCAACTCCCAGACTAGGCTGGCCCACAGAGCCCTGCCCCCCAGGTAGGATGGAGCTGTAGAGGGGCAAGGACTGAAGACTCCATTATACTGTCACCCAGCTCACCGTCATCCTCCACCCACACACACACCAGGTTAGGAAGCTATGAGACCTCATGTAGGGAGAGAGTAGAATGTGAACCCAGGAAAAAGCCACATCAGCGATTGTCCTAAACTCCATCATCCAGCCTAGACAATTCCTGAGAAGCCAAGGAGTTTGTCTCCCTTTTCTTCTGATCCTGGATTAATGCTGCCTTTCCTACCCTAGTTAGTAGGGAGGAAGCGAGGCCCTAGGCCACTAGAACCACGGAACACTGGGGAAAGGAGTAGGGTAGGCTTCAGCTCTCTGGGACCTGCCTTAGGAGTTCATTCATTCATTCTGCAAATATTGGATTGAGTGCCCTGCATGTGGTTATGTACTGAGCATGAGGCTAGGCCCTAGATCCCTGGTGTCTCCCGTACCCCAACTCCCCCTGAAAGGAGAGGTGCAGTGTCAAGGAAATCTCCATTCCTAATATCCAAGGTAGGAGGTATGGGAAACTTGAGAGAGATGAATGGAACAGAATGGGCATTATACGCCACCCCCAATTCAGTCCCCCCATTTTGCTGAACTTGGATGTCCAAACTGGTCCTATTCAACAATCTATCCCTTAGCTGGATTTGTGAGCATCTAATAAATGATTTTTTACTCCCTCAAGAAAGAGAGTTCTCTACCACCTTTGGTCACCTGGGTAGTACCTCCCAACAGGCAGGTTCTTCCTTATATCCTACTTAAGTCCCTCTTATTGCAGATCATGTCATTTAGCTGGGTCTTCAGTAAAGATGGAAGAAAAATAGATCATCCAGAATCCATCCCTGCAGAAACTGTGCCCCACACCCACCTCCCACCTGCACCTTTAATATCACTGGGACAATCCCAACCCCCATGGCTTATTGCTGCCAAGGTAGCATTTTCCACCTCTCCATTACCTGTGGCCACTGAGACCTCTCCAGGCTCTCTGTGACCCTTAAGTGGTTCCCTTTTTTCTCGTGCCATCAGCCAGTAGGTCCTCCTAGCTTGAACCTCTGTCTCAGCTTCTGCTTGTGCATTTCAACAGTTAAACTCTCTCACCTCTACATTTTGAGCATTTCTAGGGATGATCACATGGAGAGCTTGCATACTTGAACTGTCCTGTGTCTTTGTACAACATTTCAGCTCAAATTGAGCCCACTGCCAGCAACATCTCTGGTCACATAGGATCAATGGTAGATTTCACCCCTGCTTGACAGAAATCTTGTCTGCTCTGGGAACCTGAGTTAACAGTGGGAGCCTCAGGGCTCAAGTGGGGGTGGGGCAGAAACGGCAGGGCCCCTGTCAGAGGAGGGAAAGATGCTGAAGGCAATTCTCCCCAAGCCCATAGTGGTGGCTAATTGAATGGGAGGAAGTAGTGATAGTGTTGGGGGTGGGGATGCCAGAAAGGCAAAGGAATAATAGAGAAGTGGTTGGAAGGCAGAGGAAGAAGCAGATGAGAGAGATTTACCAACAGGGCCCATTCCCTCCCCTGAAAAGATTTAGGGATAAGGGAAAAGGTCTCGGAGTTAGCCTGTTTTTGCTGAAACTTTCCCTAGCCTTGAGGTCCTCATTTGGGACCAGGCAGGAGACCTGCGCCAGCCCAGAGCAAACTGTGTGTGAAAGTTGCACTTCCCTCCTGATGTGTTGGTAGAAGGGCTGCCACTGCTGTCCAGGGCAGGCCCATGATGAGGCCATGGGGAGGAGGAAGAATAGCAAGTCCTCCGAGAACAGCTCGAGTCAGGATTATTTTCCCTGGAGAAGAGGAGGCTTGCGGAAGAAACCAGATGTGTTTTGCTCTCTGAATTCTTGTAGAAGGTACAGTGGCTTTTGTCTAGTTGGGTTGAGAATCGTGAAAATAGATCAGGAGGAATGGCACTTCTGCCCAGGGTGGATTTTGGTTGAACACTAAGGAGTTGAGGGCTGTGCGTTTTTGCAGGATCCTCAGAACCTCCTCTAAAGAATTTTAGGAGTGAGTAGAGTCCTCCTGACAGGGCTGCGGAGAGGAGAGCCCTTGGAAATGATGGGTTTCCTAATGGCCACACCCTCTTCCCCAGGGGAGCAGCTTGGATTTTAGGCCTAGTGGAGGATCAGCTGAGAATGTGCCTGCCTCCCTCCCTAACCAGCGGGCGGGTGGGGGATGTAGATAGAGCAGTGTGTCTCTGGCTTGATGGGTATCTGAGAAGGCAGCAGCCTGCTACTTCCCTGTGACTGGCAGAAGCTGGAGGAAGGGAGGGAGGTTGTTCAGGGGCCTCTCAGGCTCCCAAGCCTCTTAGTAATAATACTCAGGGCAGTCCTGGAGCCCAGAGAGGGTCTCTTGCCACCGAGTCTCTGAGCCTCTGAGCCTCAGGCTATGCCTCCTCTGGAGAGAAGGTGGAGGGAAGATTAAGAATATTTCCAGCCCAGAAACCTGCTGGCTAGGGTCATCAGCTTTGCCCTAGCCCCTATGTGCTGCTAGTCTCCTCAGGCTAGGATGTGGGGGTGGGGAAGGGAGGAGGATTTAGTGACACACAGGGCACTTGACTCAGAACACATAGGCTTGCACTTATACTGCTCCCCAGCTGGTGACCTTAGGCAAGTCACTGTCCATCTCTAAGCTTCCAATTCTCATCCATAAAGCAGAAGGGTTGAACTGGGGATCAAGCTGTCCAGTCAGCCTACAAAATTTTCTTAAAAAATAAATACAACAAGTGGGTGAAATTGGTCCTTGATGCAGCCTCTCCTTTTCCTTTTCTGGACCCCCAGTCTTTTGATGCCCTCCAGCCTGTTCTTGCTCTCAGCAGGTTGTACAGCTAATCCAGAGATTCCCTTTTTAAAATTCCCAGTGCTCAGGCTGGGCGATTACTTCAGCTGGTTAAAACAAGGTGTTGATAACACTCAAGGTCCAGGGTTCGATCCCTGCACTAGCCAGCCTCTCCCCTCCCCCCCAAAAGTGTATATTTTATAATTTTTTAAAGAAACCCTTACTGGCCAGATGCCAAAAATAAGAAGGTCCGGGCGCCAATAATCTCATTTCTTTAGAGTGTGGTGCTAATAACACCAAGGTCCAGGGTTCAATCCTTGTACCTACCAGACGCCATAAGTAACTAAATACATACATACATACATGCATAATATAAAACTCCCAGTGCTCCTCCATGATAGTAGTTATGCTTTAGTGTCCACTAAAATATATTCAGTAACCCTTAAAAGTGTCTGTGTCTTTTAAAAGAATCACTTGGGACCTAGATTCATTTAAAGACCATAGTCCATTTAGGAGAGGGAGATTATTCATTCTTTCTGAAGTCATTGCTTGGTGCTTTTATGGATTCCCAAACCCTGCTTATTTGCATCTGTCTACTCCCTGGTCAGCCAGGGGTTCAGAATCCTGAAGGCTGGGAACTACAGAACCAATTCTTGTTGATTTATTCTTATCAACGTGGACCTGACACGTGCTCCCATCCCCACACTTGAGTTTTTAGAGGACTTCAAGTCCCCAGAGGAGACCCACTCCCTGACATGCCTCCAGAGGAAAGAATGAATAAATGAAGCTCCTCAAAAGTCAATGGCTGCGAATCCAGGCCAGGGGCTGCTTGGATGGGTGGGGGAGACTGCGGGAATCTTCTCTGAGGAAGCTCAGATGGCGGCTTGTGAACAATACACCTGGACCCCACCCCTGGAAACTCTGAGTCAGTAGGTATGGGTGAGGCAGACATTTTTCAGTTTCACCAGCTCCCCAGGTGATTCTGCTGCTCAGCGGGGCCAACGCCTAGAGATTTGAAGTCAGACCTTGGGCAAGGCACTTCACCTCTGTGAGCCTGGATTTCCTCATCTGTAAATGAGGATAATGAGAGTCCCTGCCTCCAGGGCTGAGGATTGATTGAGATCTGCAAGTGAGCTTCTGCTCTCCACTCCTCCACCCCTATCATTTCCTTTCTGTCATGACCCCTCCCCTGGTCACACCTTCTCCCCACCCCCAGCCCCTACCTGCACCCAGGCGCAGGAAGTCTGGCAGTCTGAGGTCTGTTGAGCAATCTGGTGAGAGACCATGAGCCTGGAGCCTTTAATTCCTCCTTGTCCTGACACCTGACAGCTCACCAGGGTCTGCCCTGGGCTCTTCAGAGTCCAATGGCAAAAGGTACTGGTGAGAAAAATGGGCTGAGTAGGTTTAGAGGACAGTATGGACGAATGAACCAAGTAGGGGAACAGTTCAAGTTACTGCTGCAGTGTGGCAGGTTCTAACCTGGGGTGGGAGGAGGATTCGTACATTATCTCCCTGAACTCCCTTTTTAGAGATATGAAAACTGAGGCCCAATGAGGTAAATTTGCTCAGAGAGATTCAATGTATGTCTGTCTGACTTTTGTATTTTTTCTACCACTTCCCATGAAGCATTGAAATTCACGCTACAGGTATTTATTGAGCATTCATAATGTGCCAGGCACAGTGATGCAGCAGTGAGCGGGACAAAAATCTCCACCCATGTGGTGCCAACATTCCAGTCAGGGGAGATGGGTGAAAAGCAAAATAAATAAGCAAAGTGTAGTGTGATGGAAAATGATACATGGCATGGGGGAAAATAAAGCAGAAGTGGGTATAGGGATTGTGGGGGTTAGAGGGGATTGGTTCAGGCCCTGAAGCAAGAGTATACTTGGCTTGTTTGAGGAACATGAAGGAGGCCAGAGTGGCTGGAGAGAAGTGAGCAAGAGGGATGAGGTCAGAGAAGGTGCTGCAGGCCAGATCACGTGGGACCTGGAGACCTCTGGAAGGACATAAGCTTTTTATTCTGAAAACGATGGGGGGCCGGCCCGGTGGCGCACTGGATAGTGCACCGCTTGGGAAGCGCGGCGGCGCTCCCGCCCGAGGGTTCGGATCCCACATACGGACCGGTTCCTGCTCACTGGCTGAGCGAGGCGCGGAAACAACGCCGAGGCTTGCGGCCCCGTTGCCGGCCCCCGCGCCGGAGCCGTGCCAG
>NW_007726894.1:394246-469269 GCF_000696425.1 Galeopterus variegatus
AAAAAAAAAAAAAAAAAAAAAAAAAAAAAAAAAAAAAAAAAAAAAAAAAAAAAAAAAAAAAGAAAACAATGGGAAACCATTGGGGCATTCAAGTTAGACCTGAGGAGTTAGAAACATTCAGTGTGTGGAGGACATTATCCTGATCTCCTGAGTCAGGGTTGGGATTGGGATCCTTGCTGCCCACAAGAAATGTCTAACACAGTGAACAGCGAAATAGTGTTATTACAGAACACCTTAATAACAGGGCAAGTTAATAAGAGGTTAATGGAACCCTTTGTTTTTTATCTCTATTGTTTTAAATTTTTGTCATAAAAATGTATACTCCTGGTTTTAAAAAAATCAGAGTGCAGAATAATATAGTGTTAAAGAAGATGGAATGTATTATAAAAGTAAAACATTACTGGTTAAAAAATTCAAAGAGTAGGGCCGGCCTGGTGGCGCACTGGAGAGTGCGCCGCTTGGGAGTGTGGTGGCGCTCCCGCCGAGGGTTCGGATCCCATGTGGAGACCGGTTCCCGCTCACTGGTTGAGCGCGGTGCGGGCGCAGCACCGAGGGTTGCGATCCCATTACCAGTCAGTAAAAAAAAGACAAAAAGGAAAAAAAAAAATTCAAAGAGTAGAGAAGAACATAATGTTAAAGAAGATGCAAGTTCCTTCCCTACCCTCCACCCCTCTCTCTGAGTGGTGAGGGTGGGGGCGGGTGGTCACTGTTAACAGTTTGCTGAGTCTTATAGGTTTTTTCCACATACAAATAAGCACGTTCGGTTGAACCATATTAAGTTTCTGACATTTGGGGCCGGCCTGTGGCTCAGTTGGGAGAGCATGGTGCTGACACCACCAAGTCAAGGGTTAAGATCCTCTTACCGGTCATCTTTAAAAAAAAAAAAAGTTTCTGACATTTGATCACTTTGACCTACTAAAATAGCAGTTTCATGTGATTCATCCTAATCTTTGTATATATATTTATCTTACAAACCTTTCATTCTGCAGCTTGCTTTTTTTGCATGCCAGTATAGTATGCATATCTTTCCATGTCTGTTCATACAAATATAATAATAAAAGTAGCTCACAACTTTTACTAAGCAATGCACTATGCAGCAGGTATTGTGCTAAGCTCTTCACTCAAAACCACCCTTTGGAATAGACCCCATCGTTATCTTCACAGAGGAGGAAGAGTAAGGTCTTAGAGAATTAAATCACTTGCCCATGAGCACACAAGTGGCAGAAGTAAAATCTTTCCAGCCACATGTAGTGGTCCATGACATGGTGTACCTGTACCCCATCGTTATCTTCACAGAGGAGGAAGAGTAAGGTCTTAGAGAATTAAATCACTTGCCCATGAGCAGACAAGTGGCAGAAGTAAAATCTTTCCAGCCACATGTAGTGGTCCATGACATGGTGTACCTGTCCCCTACTGAAGTAGTCCTGGGTTGTTGTCAATTCTTTATATTATAAACAATGCTTCAACGAACATTCTTGTACATGCAGCTCTGATCCCTTGAGCATCTATAGGTTGGATGATTAGAAATGCTGGGGCAAAGGTCCTGCCCAATTTCAAGTTCGATAGATTCTTGCCCTCTACAAAGACTGCCAATTCATACCTCACCAGTAGGGCATTAGAGTCCCCATTTCTCCACAACTTCCTCAGTACTTGATATTATCTGTCTTTTGCATCTATGTCAGTTTGTTAGGTAAAAAGCAGCATTTTCCATATAGGAAGGGAACTAACATTTGCTCTTTGCAGGCCTGAGTCCAGTGCTCCATATATATCATCTCATGCCATCCTCACAACCCTTCTCCATGGCAGGTATTAGCCTGTTTTATTGACAAAAACAGAGGCTCAGAGAGGTGAAGGAGTTTATCTAAGAGCACTCAACCAGAGAGTGAAGGTTGCTGGCCTTCCCTGTTCCCTCCCCTCACTGGAGTGTAGTCGTTTGGCTGGGGCTATGCAGGAAGATTCCTCAAAGAGGTGTTTTAAGAGGCTTTGAGGAAAATAATGACATGGGTAGTTTTGAAAAGAGGCCAAGACACAGCAGATGGGAATATGTAAAACTCTTAGAGTAACACCTATCACTTCAGAAGTGGTCAGTGGATGTTTGACATTATTATTCTCCTGAGTTGGTCAGCCTGGATTTTAAGTGCTAGGCATTGAGCCAGTGGCACCCACAGAGTGGGGATTGGTATCCTATGACCACAGATGTATTAGTCAGGACTTTTCTGGATATAAGTGCTAGAAACCAAACTCAGACAGCTTAAGGGAGAGGGTATTTATTGGCTCATGTAACCAAAAATCCAGGGATGGCTACCCCGAGGGAATTAAGGGGAAAAAATGCCAACCACCTCACTGGGCCTCCTTACTTCCCACTTTGTGGAAGATAACCTGAGGCTCAGGGCAACACTGGGGAGAAGTCTCAATTCTTGCTCCCCATCCTCTCAAAATGAATGAATGAATAAACAAATAAATAAATAAATAAAAATGAAGACTTGGCACACACACCATTTCTGAGACAGTGCCAGCTCCTGGAGAGGAACATCCAAGGTGAAGTGCTGGTGGGAAGAAGTCCTTAAACACGGAATTGATTGATTGCATTTGGTGTGCGCAAGAGGACTTGAGTGCTGTGGGATAAAGATGAACCTTGTCTCCAGAGTTCCAACTGGGGAGAGGGGCTCAGAGTCCACATTCTAGTAGGGAGGCAGCCTTTGCAGCCAGGCACACTGGTTCCAATGTCAGCTCTGCTGTTTACTCAAGTTCTCCAACCCTCTGTATCTTCATCTGAAAAAGAGGAACAGTTGTACCTGTATCAAGGTGGTTGTGGAGGCTAGAAATAGGGTATAAAAAGTAAAAAGTACCTCACACAGTGGCTGGCACATAGTGTGTGATTGTGACTATTTTTAATCATTCACACTGTCTGCTATAAGTGCTATAACATAATTATCTCAAGGCCTTTTACCAGATCTCCTTGTTCAAACCTCAACCGCTTTGTTCTAATATCATGGATGGGTTCAGTGCACCCACATTTTGTGCATACCATCATGGCCACTATCCCTTCTAAACCTTGCCCTCCCCATCGCCAAGGTTTTCCTTTTTTAAAAAAGATTTCCAGTAAGAGGATCTTAACCCTTGACTTGGTGTTGTCAGCACCACGCTCTCCCAAGTGAGCTAACCGGCCATCCCTACATAGGGATCTGAACCCGTGGCCTTGGTGTTATCAGCACCGCACTCGCCCAAGTGAGCCACTGGCTGGCCCCTCCCGGACCTTTTTCATGACCCTTCTTTGAGCCCTCTCCAGCTCCCTTCAGTCTTCTGAGGGGTCCTTCCCAAAGCAGACACACTTGGGTGCTAGGAACACTGCAGCCTGAACAGTGTCTTTGATGGAAACCATGATAAATTTGTGGCTTCTGCCCTGGGGTGGCAGACTGCTTCCCTGCAGACAGCCCAGCATCATGGGAAGAACTTCGGCTTTGGAATCTGATGGAACTGGATTTGAATCCCAAGCTTCTTACTCAGTGTGGGTCCTTGGGCAAATTACTGAATCCCTTGAGCCCTCAGTGTCCTTGTCTGTAGAAAGAGGACACTGATAACTAATGAAGCAGTATGGCCACCTGGGTTTGAATCTCAGCTCTGCCAGCTGTGACCTTGGGTGAGAAGTATCTTGGGGCCTCAGGAGTTTTTTCATCTGTAACATGAGGATATGAATAGTTGTTATGGGTGTTAAGTGAATGATAGGCAAAGTGCTTAGTTCAGTGTTTGGCACATAGTAAGTATACAAGTTTTAGTTATTATTTAACTGAACAGTGTGTGCAGAGAACTCAGCCAGGATTGGGCGGGGAGATGAGCAGGGAGGTGGGGAGCAGTCCTTTGGCCCAGTTTTGGTTGGGGTGCAGGAAGGCAAACTGCCACTCTGCCTCAGGTGCTGTCCCACAACCTGTACACGGTCCTGCACATCCCCCATGACCCCGTGGCCCTGGAGGAGCACTTCCGAGATGATGACGACGGCCCCGTGTCCAGCCAGGGCTATATGCCTTACCTCAATAAGTACATCCTGGACAAGGTGGGGCCCGGCTTGTGTGGGGGGCACCTCTAATCTTTCTCCACTTCCCTAGCCTGGAATACCTTGCCATTTCAACTCTTCCCCCCAATAAACTCCCTCTTCTGTCCATCCCTGCTCTCCCATCTCCATCTGTCACATCCCCGCCACCTGCCCCCTCCTTGTTCCTCAACTCACCCTTAATGTCCTTCATCTCTATCCTAGCCTCCACCCTTCCCATAACCTTCCACCCCGTCCCTGCCTAGGCCCACTTCTAGCTTCCCGCTATAACCTTTACAAAGGACTCTCCAGCACCCCCCTCCATTCTGTCCCCCCTGTTCTTCCCACTTGTCACTGTCTTCCCATGTTCTTCTCAGCTGTCTGCTCCCCTCTGGGATTCCCCTCGTTTGTCTCCTGGGCTACAGGACTAGAGTTTCTCTGTTGGCAGGGGACTTGGGTGGGTGTGGGTGTACTAGGGGGAACGGGGTGGTTGGAACCAGCTAGTTACCTGGTAATCGGTTCAGGGATTCCTCAAGTTAGATCCCTGGACTTGGCAGGGTGGGTAACAGGGGCATAGATGAAACTAAGTTGGAGCCTAGTTTGGTGGTAGAGCAGGGTTGGGGCAGCTGGCTGACTTGCAGGCCTGGTGGCAGGTGGAGGAGGGGGCTTTCGTTAAAGAGCACTTTGATGAGCTGTGCTGGACCCTGACGGCCAAGAAGAACTATCGGGCAGATAGCAACGGGAACAGCATGCTCTCCAATCAGGATGCCTTCCGCCTCTGGTGCCTCTTCAACTTCCTGTCTGAGGACAAGTACCCTCTGATCATGGTTCCTGATGAGGTGAGGGTGATAGCAGCCACAGGGACTGAGTTGCTTGGGGCCAGGCCTCAGCAAAACCGCAAAGGAGGCCAAATCACCTTCTGTACCTTCCCACATCTCCTTTCTTCACTATCCCCATGCTGGTACCTGTCCATACCCAGTTGTCTCCAGATGCCTCAAACTGCCCGTATCAGAGCAATTGTGCCTTCTTACAGAACTGTAATTACACTTCCGTCAGAGTTCTGCTAGCCTTCACAGTAGGAAAATTATCTGCAAATTCTACTTACACAGAGGTGTAAATGCCTGATACATTACTGAGCATTTTTTTTTTTTAAAATTACTGAGCATTTTAAGATGAGAACATTTAAGATCAAATGGCAGAATTTTAGGCACTGTGGCAATCTAGGAGGGGTGCTTTATAAGGGGAAGGGAGACCTTCCTGAGACAGAAAGTAACTCTCCAGTTACTCCAGGTGGCAACCAAGCCTGACCCTGGTTCCAGGTCTTCCCTTTCTGTCTTTTTTTCTGGAGAGCCAGGGAAAACTCAGCTCAGAGCCCCAGAGAGAGGGCATCCTGGGAGAAGCCCCTACCTCCTCAACTCATAGACAAAACCAGGGCAGCCCTTTTCCTGTCCACCTGTACTCTCCCTCTTTTCCCCACTTCTCTCCCTTGCCCATTCAGCTTCTCCTGACTCTTTAGTCTTCTTGATGGCTGTGGAGATGCCAAGGTGAATTTAGGTCATTAGAGTAGGTATGCAGGGGAGGGAGACTCTGTGTTCACAGGAAGTCCTAGCATGTCTAACTGCACTCAGATTTGTTTCCTTGCTTCTGTTTGTGGGAAGGGTGAGGGAAGCTACCTGAGCCCTGAACTGGTGGCCTCCACTAAACCCGCAGATGAGACCCCTAACCCCCAGGGTGGAAGTCCTAAAGAGAGTTTTGCAAAAAAACTTCTGGGGCAGGAGAAGGACATGTGTCCATCTGCACGGACACCTGGCTGGCTATCCTCTTTAGATCACTGCCAGTTGGAGCAAGGTGGCCTTTCAGAGGCCAGGAGGCCACTTGCTTCTGTGATCAACATGCAGTGAGAACAAACTGCAGCAGGATGTACCCCAACCACCACTTCCTGTTCCTCTGTTACAGGTTTCCTGTCCCTGCCCTGCTTACCCACACCCCCAATCCCCTTGCCCTCCCTCAAGGGAAGGATCCCAGGCTTGGGGATTCATCCTTAGAATAAGGACCCAAATGGGATTCAGGAGATCCAAATTGAGTTCTGGCTGCTTCTAACTTGCTGCGTGACTTAAAGCAAGTCACTTCTCCTTTTGGGCCTTGCTTTTGCCATCTGCAAAGTAAGGGTATTGGGTGAGAGGGCCCTTGCACCCCCTCTGATGTATTCTGTGATTTGCCGTCTCTGCCTGACCCCCAGCTCTCAGCTCCCGCCATTACCCTGCCCTTAATTTAAGGCAGGAAGGAGTGGGACTGGAGGTTGGGGAGCGGGAGAGGAAGCCTGAGTTGGGGTTGGGGCTCCAGATCCCCTCCCAAGTCTCTACCCTTGTCTCCACCAGCATTTGGCCCCTGGTGCCTCCACTTACAGCCCCCTGTCCTTCATCCCCTCTGCCCAGGCTTTGGGTGTCAGATGGGAGTGCCCCCTGGTGTTGGTGTTGGCAACATTGCGTGCTGCAGTCACCAGACCTTCCTTCTCCCCTTCCAGGTGGAATACCTACTGAAGAAGGTGCTCAGTAGCATGAGCTTGGAGGTGGGCTTGAGTGAGCTGGAGGAGCTGCTGGCCCAGGAGGCCCAGGCAGCCCAGACCACTGGGGGTATCAGTGTGTGGCAGCTTCTGGAGCTCTTCAACTCGGGCCGCTGCCTGCGGGGCGTGGGGCGGGACACCCTCAGCATGGCCATCCATGAGGTCTACCAGGAGCTCATCCAAGATGTCCTGAAGCAGGTCAGCCAAGTTGGGAACCAGGGGAGGATCCCAGGAAGGGGTGAAGCAGGGGAGCCTGTGAAACCTCTGACTTTACTCTGGCCAGCAGGGCTACCTGTGGAAGCGGGGGCACCTGAGGAGGAACTGGGCAGAACGCTGGTTCCAGCTGCAGCCTAGCTGTCTCTGCTACTTTGGGAGTGAAGAGTGCAAAGAGAAAAGGGGCACTATCCTGCTGGACGCACACTGCTGTGTGGAGGTGAGGGGGTCCCCAGAGTGCTGTGAAGATAAGGGGTCAGGAGGAGGGCGCATGGAGAAAAGCCAGTGACACAATTTTCTGCTTTAATTGATTAGTGTGTACCCAAATATACCTGGGTACCTGAAGGCCATTTTCTTTTCTTTTCCTTCTGTTTTTTTTTCCTTTATTTTTTTCTGTTTTGTTTCGTTTTGCCTTTGTGTAGGCCATTTTCATCCATGTCAGCACTTTAAAAGCACTAAAACCGCAAATCAGATAGAAAGTCATCATGAGTAACTGTGGATTTTGCTAAAGTTTTCAGGGATGGCTTACGTCTACACTACACAGCAAATCTTTCTAGAAATACTTTTTATTTTCTTTATTCTTTTGGCAGCTGGCCCGTATCAGGATCCAAACCCTTGACCTTGGTGTTATAACCACACTCTAACCTACTGAGCTAACCAGACAGTCCTAAAAATCCTTTTTAAAGGTCTTTCTCCTTTACCCAAATTCCATTCCCTTTGACAACTCTATGCCTCCCTACGCTCTCTCCATGCTTCTCTCCTTTCCTTCTTCCCCTCCCTTTTCCTCCCTTGGCTCTGTTCATTATTAAGAGGCTTAAAACAATATTTTAAATAGTAGTTATATATATTATGTGTGTATATATATATATATGAAATTTGCCATTTCAACCATTTTAAATGTGTAATTCAGTGGCAGTAAGTACATTCACAATATTGTGGAACCATCACCACTTCCTATTTCCAAAACTTATTCATCACCCCAAACAAAAACTCTATACCCATTAAGTAATAATTCCTCATTTCCTTTTCTCCCATCTCTGGTCACTTCTCTTCTACTTTCTGTCTCTGAATTTGCCTATTGTAGGTACCTTATATGAGTGGAATAATACAATATTTGTGTCCTTGTGTCTAGCTTCTTTCACTTAGCATAATGTTTTCAAGCTTCATCTATGTTGTTATTCCTTTTTAAGGCTGAATAATACAGTACACCTTCCATATCCACAGGTTCAACCTATCATGGATCAAAAATACTCAAACATAAATAAATAAAAAATAACAATACAATAAAAAATAGTACAAATAAAAAACAATACCGTACAACACCTATTTACATAGCATTTACATTGTGTTAGGTGTTATAAGTAATCTAGGTGTTATTTTCCACAGAATGTAAGCTCAGTGAAGGCAGGGATTTGGTCTGTTAGGCAAACAATGAGTGGCATTCAGGAGGTGCTCCAAAAAATATCTGCGGAATGAATGAATGAACCTTCTCAATGGGCAGGGCTATGTGGAAACGAGTGGTCGTGCATAGTGAGGACCCTGTCACTGGAAGTGTTCAAGCATGATCCAATAAACACTAATTGAGTGGCGACTATGTACTAGGCCCTAGAGCGATACCGAGATGAAAATGGCCCTACTCAGCCTTCAAAGAGTAAAGGCTACAGACTTTGGGGGGCGCAAAACCCGTATAACCAATCGTCGGGCCACACAGGCTCCTGGCCGAGTGAGAGGAGTGGAGTTCCCAGGGAAGATGGTCAGCCAGGAGGGGTACGGGCTTGAGCTGGAGCAACGCCGGGCAGGGGCGGCCCTGACCCCAGTGAGGCCAGCTTGGCTGGGGCCACCTGCCCTCTCCCAGGTGTTGCCGGACCGCGACGGGAAGCGCTGCATGTTCTGTGTGAAGACGGCTACACGCACGTATGAGATGAGCGCCTCAGACACGCGCCAGCGCCAGGAGTGGACGGCTGGTGAGTGCTCGCTGGGTGGCCTGGGTCTGGCTGTCCCTCAGTCGCCTCATCTGTGACAAGGGAGTGATAATATACTTTGCCCAGCGGGAGACTGGGGAGTGGCCCCGAGAAACTCCTAAGGCCCCTTTCCGGCGGTGGGCTAGTCACCGGCTGACCCTCTCTCGCTCCCTCCGCAGCTATTCAGACGGCGATCCGGCTGCAGGCCGAGGGGAAGACGTCGCTGCACAAGGACCTGAAGCAAAAGCGGCGCGAGCAGCGGGAGCAGCGGGAGCGGCGTCGGGCAGCCAAGGAGGAGGAGCTGCTGCGGCTGCAGCAGCTGCAGGAGGAGAAGGAGCGGAAGCTGCAGGAGCTGGAGCTGCTGCAGGAGGCGCAGCGACAGGCCGAGCGGCTGCTGCAGGAGGAGGAGGAGCGGCGCCGCAGCCAGCACCGCGAGCTGCAGCAGGCTCTCGAGGGGCAGTTGCGCGAGGCCGAGCAGGTGGGGCCAGCACCTGGGCGGAGCAGGTGGGCCGAGGGATGAGGTGGGGCTAGGCCGGGGAGAGGAGGACCGCGGTGGGGCCTGGGCAGAGGGTGGAGCCCCCAGGCTGAGGGATGCGCGTTGAGACGGGACTTGGAATGAAGGACTGTTGGGACAGAGCCCGTGGGCTTGAAAGAGGGATAGAGGTCTGGGTCTGTGCCAGGAGACCTGTGGCTAAGAAGGGAGAGAGGAGCAGAGAACCTGGCCGAGGGATCGTTTGAAACGAGGGGTGATGTGGGGAGGGGTCTGAGCTGAGTGATAGGTGTAGAGTGGGCCTTGGTTGGAGACCTTAGCTGGGGGAACCGGCTTGGGCAGAAGGAGCCGCTAAAGACCGTGTGATTGGGGATTAATTTGGACCAGGTTGTACTAGACTTGAACTGAGTTTACAAGGAAACCAGTTTGGGGAACGTAGGATGGGAGGTAGTCGGGACGCATGTATAGACGAACTAGGCGTGCAGAGACAATTAGATTTAGGGTTTAAGAGACCTGGATCTGGCTGGAGTCAGATCCAATCCCACGTGGATCCAATCCCAGTACTGCCTCTTAGAAGTCCTGTGATCTCCGGCAAGTTACTTAGCCCGTCTGTGCTTCATTTACCTGTCAGTAAAATGTTGATGCCAATAGACCTTTGCTCATAGAAGTAGGGTGAAGATTAAATCAGGAAACACTTTTAAAGTGTTCAATAACTTTAAGTTGTTGTAATAATTATAGCCACCTCCTTCCTAGCACCAGCCATAATTATATAATATACGTATATAATAATAATTATTATTAAGGCTGGTGCTAGGAAGGAGGTGACCATAATATATTTTAAAGTATTATTTAATTATAATATAATGTATTTATAATGTTATTTAATTATATATTACATTATAATATATAATAATTATTAGTAAGGCTGGTGCTAGGAAGGGAATAACTTGAGCCCCTTTCCCCCATGTGGCATCTGTTCATTGACAATTATCTGACTTAGGCTCTCAGAAAAGGGTCAGATCAGGAAACCTCTGACATGAAGAAATTCCCCAGACCCTCACCCTCAGGTAGCCTATGTGGGCCGGGCTGGCAGAGCCCTGGGGGAAGGGCAGCAAACCCGCCCTTTCACACCCCTGCTGCCATTGACCTGGCTCTGTGTGCCCCCCTCCGCAGGCCCGGGCCTCCATGCAGGCTGAGATGGAGCTGAAGAAAGAGGAGGCTGCCCGGCAGCGGCAGCGCATCAAGGAGCTGGAGGATATGCAGCAGCGGTTGCAGGAGGCCCTGCAACTGGAGGTGAAAGCTCGGCGTGATGAGGAGGCCGTTCGCCTAGCCCAGACCAGGTAGGCCTGAGGGATCCTTCTGGTTCTCCCCCCATCCTCCTGCTTACTGAGCATCTGTGGGATGCCTCGGCACTGGAGACGATGCAGTGCATTCCCAACAGACTGCTGGAGGAGGAGGAGGAGAAGCTGAAGCAGCTGATGCAGCTGAAGGAGGAGCAGGAGCGCTACATCGAACGGGCGCAGCAGGAGAAGCAAGAGCTGGAGCAGGAGATGGCGTTGCAGAGCCGCTCCCTGCAACAGGCCCAGCAGCAGCTGGAGGAGGTGCGGCAGAACCGGCAGAGGGCCGATGAGGATGTGGAGGTGAGGCCCACGGTGGGACAGCGTGCAGACCGGCGGGGCATCTGGGGCCGGGCTGCCTTCCCTCAAACCCTGACTCTATCATGCGCTGGCTGTGTGACCTCAGCAAATTGCCTAACTTGTCAGAGTTTCAAGTCTCTTATCTGGGAAAGGAAACTGGTAATAGCATTATTATGAAGATTAAGTGAGGTAATACAAGATATTTAGTAAGTGCTGAAGAAACATTTGCCGTTATTTTTGTTAATGTTGTTATTTCATTTCATAAAGTTTATTGGGAGGTGAGGATCAATCTGGGAAACACCATCCAACAGTCAGAGAACATTATAATTAATCTGGGCAAAATATTTTCCTCCTCCTCTTCCAAGCCCCCATCTTGCTATTTGTACTTTGGCTTCATTCATTGGAGCCTGAATCTCCAAAGAAGAGGGGTTCTTTTTTTTTGTAATTTTTGATGTTTTATTTTTATTAATATTGATTATTTTATTTTGCTTTGTTGGCTTACATAGTCATAAAAAATTCAAACAACACAGAAATACGTAACATAGGAAAGGAAAATTCCTCCATGATCCCCCATTCCACAGCCGCTGCTAATGGCTCTGTAAATGTTGGAGCAGAGGTTCCTATATTAGGTCCTGGAAAGGTGAGGTAGTGCCGTGGTTTAGAGCTCACTGTGTATCCCTAGGCAAGTCACTTAACTTCTTTTGAATTTATTTGTTGTTAACTTCTGCTCTGGATGTTAAATAAGATGATAAATGTGTTTAGCACATCGTAGCAGCTCAATAAATGGAAGTTATCATGATGATTATTTTTACCCTTTGTGGGTCAGTGGGTCCATGAGTCCCCTGAAATTGAAGGCACACTCTGTTCATATACATAACTCTTTATGAACGTAAGTGGGTTTTTCTGGAGAAATGATCAGTAGCCTTGGTCAGACTCTAAGAAGCCTATGAACCTGAAAAGATCAAGACCCTCTGCCATGGATGGTGGTTCTGACCCACTCCCCACTGGCCCTGCTCCCACAGGCTGCCCAGCGGAAGTTGCGCCAGGCCAGCACCAATGTGAAACATTGGAATGTCCAGATGAACCGGCTCATGCATCCAATTGAGCCTGGAGGTGAGAAGGGGTGGACTCTGGAGCTTTCCCTGGAAAAGAAGGAGAAAGGGATACTTCCAGATCTCCAGGGCCTGCAAAGGTGGGACTGAAGGTCAGGACGTTCTCCTCTTCTGAGAGGCTGATGCAAGGGCCCTCACCTCTCCCCTTCACGTGTACCTTTCTCCTTACTTGCCTGCTTTCTCTCTGCCAGATAAGCGTCCCACCACCAGCAGCTCCTTCACAGGCTTCCAGCCCTCTCTGCTTGCCCGCCGTGACTCCTCCCTAAAGCGCCTGACACGCTGGGGATCGCAGGGCATCAGGACCCCCTCACCCAACAGCAGCGAGGAACAGAAGTCCCTCAATGGTGGGAATGAGCCTCCTGTCCCAGCTTCCACCCCTCAGGAAAATAAACTGGATCCAGCACCAGAAAATTAGCCTCTCCTAGCCCCTTGTTCTTCCCAACGTCATATCCACCAGGACCTGGCCACAGCTGGCCTGTGGGTGACACCAGCCCCTGCTGGGAGAAGGAGCTGAAGTCCTCCAACTATAAAACAGTCCGGATGAAACCAGGCTCGTTTTTCACAGCACTCCAAGCCCCAGACCACAGAGGCTGTCTGGGATGTTACTATTTAAGAACGTGACCCTTTGCTTTTGCCCCAAGGACCTGATGCTTGGGCTGGGAAAGAATGAACAAGCAAGCCAGGGGCCACCTTCTCCCAGGCTGCCACCAAGTTGTGGAGGCATATTTCTAAATAAAAACTGCTCTTGGAATGAATTATTGGCTAAGGTCTGTCCATGTCTCCTGTCATTTCCTCCCTTCTTCCCTCAAGTCCAGTTACAGGTTCCAAAGGCAGTAAGGTGTTGTGAAGTGGTTAAAAATGTAGACTCTGGAGCTAGACTGCCTGGGTTCTGAAACCGGCTCTGCTACTTACTAACTTGTCGACTTTGGTAAAGTTTTTTCACATCTCTGTGCTTCGGTTTCCACAATGGTAAAATGGAAATAATAATAGTACCTACCTTATAGGGTTTTGTGAGGATTAAGTGCTTGAGCACATGAGCAAGCATCATTATTAGTATCAGCCAAAAGTTTACTGAGCATCTACTCCATGTCCTGTAATTTTCCAGGTTATTTAATTCTCATGACAACCCTAAGAGCTGGATGTCACTGTTGTCATTTTACAGATGGACAAATTGAAGCTTAGAGAGGTGAGGTAACTTGCCCACAGCCTTTCAAACTTGCTTTTCTTCCCATATTCTCTGACTCACTGATCTTGTTACCCAAGACAGAGATCCAGGAAGCTAGGATGATTTGCTTACTCTCTCTCACCCCCCTCATCCAAAACCCATCATCAAGTCCAGTAGATTATCTCTCCATACTCTCGTTATCTGTTCCTCCTTTTCCATCCCAATGGCTACTGCCATGGCTGAGGGCTTTGTATTTTCTACCTGGGTGTTAACCTTTGACTCTTTCTCCATCTTGCCCTATATCTAATCAATTGCCAAGTCAAATTGATTGGACTTTCTTGGTTACTCTCAAATCTACCTCCTTGGGGCCATGTCTCATGGCCACTGCTTTATTCTGGCTCTTGTCACATCCCAAGTAGATAAGAGCAGTAACCACATCTCCTTGCAAACCCCTTTCCCCATTGTTGCCTGGATGGGATTTCTAAAATTTGTCCTCAACCCTTCCCATTTTCCAGTCCCTCAGTGGTATCCTAGAGTTTTGATAGTCAAGTTCACATTCTCATATGTGACAGATGAGGCCCATGACGGCCTGGCCCAGGAGGGCCTTTTATACTTCTGCCTTATATATCTACTTGCAGCTCCCTCTTTTTTCCTTCCTCTAGGCCTCATACTGGATGTCTTTTCCATCTTCATGTACAGCCTCCGTAACTAAATGCTTTAGTTCCTTGAGGACAGGGACATTTCTTCTTCCACTATGTCCCCCATGTCCAGCATAGTGCTCAGCTATTAGAAGGCATGCAACAAATATTTGTTGAATTAATATACGAATGAATAAATTCTGAAGTGAGTGGGTGTCACTCAGCTAAAAAGTGATGGAGTAGCTAAGATTCGGACTCAAGTCCATTCATTCAATAATATTTACTAAGCTCTTATTATATGCCAGGTATTGTGCTAGGTGCTGGCTATATGACACAGAACAAAAATAGAGTCTCTGGCCTCCTGGAGCTCATGTGCTGTTTGATATCAAAGTTTATGTCTTGTAAGTACATCAAACTCTATTGCAAGAAACTACATTACAGTCTATTAAAATTTTCATGAAACAAAACTGCTAAAATAACATGATGCAGGTTTCAGGGATGGGAAGAGAAGTTCAAACTCTGTGCAGTATGAATTCAGAGAAAAGGGAAGCTTTGGGTAGGGGCTGGGATTTGAGATGGCCCTTACTTTTTAATAGATAAGAAAGGAAATTAGGAGAATGGGAACAGCATAAACAAAACGACACATGACACATTTATGGGCACAAGAAGTCTGGATTCTGGGTATTGGACGGAAGGATTAATGGTGTTCTAATTGGAGTTGTGGGTCAGCTTTAGCTCAAGCAGTTACTTTCTCAAGCCAGACTTCTTTCTGTCTAATTGGAGTGGGGTATACCTAGGATTCAAAGAGTTTTAAGAAAATCAATTTGCAGATTCTCAACTTCCAAGTGTTTTCTTTACCAAAACTTCTTTCCTCTTTCACAATTACACCTTCCCTACTTTCTAAATGAAGTTTCATCATCCATTCTCTTTCTTTTTTTAAAAAAAAAAAAGATGACCTGGGTAAGGAGATCTTAACCCTTGATTTGGTGTTGTCAGCACTACGCTCTCCCAAGTGAGCTAACCAGCCATCCCTATATAGGGATCCAAACCCATGGCCTTGTTGTTATCAGCACCGCACTCTCCCAAGTGAGCCATGGGCTGGCCCCCATTCTCTTTCAATAGTGGACTTCCCAGAGCAGCTAAATCCCTGGAACACTGAACAAAGCAACAATTTGAAATACTAGTGTAGGGCCGGCCCAGTGGCTCACTCGGGAGAGTGTGGTGCTGATAACACCAAGGCCCCGGGTTTGGATCCCATATAGGGATGGCCGGTTCGCTCACTGGCTGGGCGTGGTGCTGACAACACCAAGTCAAGGGTTAAGATCCCCTTACCGGTCATCTTTTAAAAAAGAAAAAAAAAAAAAAAAGAAATACTAGTGTAGGACTGTTGGTACTGAGAAAGTGAATGTCTCAAAAGCTGGTTAAGAAATCTATTTTGTACTTCTGGTCAAGATGGAGGAATAGATGGTACCCAGCATCACTCTCTCCCCAAATCAATTAATTTACAACTATTAAAAAGCAACGACAGCCAGACTGGGGCTGCTAGAGCCCAGGGGAAGAGGAGGAGAGACCTATGGAGTGCATGAAGGCAGGAGAAGCCACGATGAGAGAAAGGAAAAACCTCTCTGACCGTTTCGAGCCCTGGCCGCTTCCAGGCTGGAGCTGCTGAGCATTTGGAGTAGGGGCTGGTAAAAGCTGCAGCTGTGCCCTTCGGAAAAAGTTGCATGGTGACAGCAGGGGAGAAGAGAGCCGTCGTGGCCCCCAGGCCAGCAAGACAACTAATAGCGTTCCCGTGGACCTGCATAGGAGCAAGGAGCCACAACAGCTGAAAAAAAGGAGCCATTCCAGTGAATCATCACAAGGGACTGGCACATGGCCCAGCCCATGGGAAGTGTTTGCAGCATGGGCAGTGGGGGAGACGGGCCCACCAGGAGAACACTGGTGCACAGCAAGGACAGCTGATCTGGCCCCCAATCAGTGCAGGACCACTCAGAGGAGACTGGTCAGGAATACAGAGTTGCATGGGGTGCAGTTTGATGAAAAGACTCAGGCCCAGACCAGAGTTTCTACACAACCCAAGAGCACTGGATTTCACTAAACCCAGAAGTCCTATAAAGTCAACCATTGAAACCTGAGCTGCACAAAAAGCCTTCTCTAGGGAATCAGCAGCAAAGCAGCAATTTAGCTCAACCACACAGCTCAAGTTCTGGTCCCCACAGGAAGTTCCCCCATTTTAGAAGTAAACAAAGGACAACAAATTAGTTCCAGCACAAAGTTTAAGTGGTGGGAACAGCAAATAATCCAACACAGAACTGAAAGAAAAAACAGAGTACCCACAACCAGAGACAAAGTTTGATATTAACTAGTGAAGGTCTCATTTCACCAAAGAACACCTATAACACCTAGAAGGACCAGAAGTCCCCTGGGCTACCAAGCCAGAAAGGGAAAACAATCAGGCAAATTGCCAGTGCCACAGGGTCTGCCCAGGGTCCTGAGGTATGCAGCCAGGGACCAGATCCTCCACCCACACCCAGGCACACTGCCAGTGCCACGGGGCCTGCCTGGGTTCCTAAGGCATGGATCTGAGGACCAGACCCCCTCCCATAACCAGGCATACTGCCATCACCACCATCAACTAGGTAAGGAACATGCCAAAAACATCACCTTCATGTGGGTGGCCCACCACAGCCACCACAATAACCACGGCTGCCGTGAAAGCAGCTAGATGCCACAACCACTGTGCAGATGGTTCACCAGCCGTTGGAGGGAATTGACACAAGGAGAGTCACCAGCAGAGACCAAAGAAAAGGAGAGGATGTCTCTCTCCACAAAGGTCATTCCAGAGTGATAGAAGAAGCATCTGCTCTACAATAATATTGGAGGACCTGAACACACCTCTCAGCATTGGACAGATCATCTAGGCAACAAATCAACAGAGTAACCATTACTCTTTCAGAAGGAGAGAAGAAATCTAGGGTAATTAGAGGGGGGAGAGGGGAGGGAGAGGGGGATGCGGAGAGATTGGACAAGGGGCATAAAGAATAAGTATGATTCATAACAATATATATGCTGGTAATATTGATTTGATCAACATATGTCAACGTTTAATCCCCAAAATACGTACAATCATGAGGCAATAACAATTAAAAAAAAAAAAAAAAAAAGAAAGAAATCCATTTTGTATTCAAGTCAGGAGGTTTTCCAAATCTTTGCATTTAAAACTGGAAGGACTTAATTGTGTTGTCAGCTGATAAATCATTAACTTTTTTTAATAATAGATTTCTATGTGATTTTTTTTTCCTTTTTGTCTTTTTTACTGACCGGTAATGGGATCGCAATCCTCAGTGTTGCGCCCGTACTCAGGACTGGCAACGGGATCGCAACCCTCAGTGTTGCGCCCGCTCCGCGCTCAGCCAGTGAGCGGGAACCGGTCTCCACATGGGATCCGAACCCTCGGTGGGAGCGCCGCCGCGCTCCCAAGCGGTGCACTCTCCAGTGCGCCACTGGGCCGGCCCTCTATGTGATTTTTTAAAAGCAAATAACTCAGAATCAGATACCATTGTTATATCAAGACTCTCAATTTCCATCTACTTATTTATGTGAACAAGGTTTCTCAGCTTCAAAAATGAAAAAATAGGACTAGAATTGATGCTGAACACAGTCTTACTCTATCAGTAATGTTCAACTATGAATATATAATCTAACCAAAGGGAAAAAATAGTCCATCTTTTCATTAAGAGATACATTTACAATGTATTTTGTATTTATGTTAAATATTTATAAAAATTATAATCTTTATATTGTTTCGATCAATAGGGTGTCACTAATATTTGTAATGGCCACTCAAACCAGAAGAAAACTTCTCACTTTGAGCTACACGAAACTTAAAATGTTTTAAAATTTCAACTTGTATATATATTTTGGTTGCAGAGATGTATGATATGGTGATCAATAAAAGACTTTCAAGCATAAAATGTGTTACATTAAGATTAGAGTTTTAAGGGAAAGTGGAATGGAGATACAAGTACAAGGAGAAAAAGGGACAATGAAATTTCTGATTGCTAAAGATGAGTTTATTCATGTATTTTTAAAATGGATGATGGTGAGTACCAAATCACTACAAGATTTGAGTCTTATATAGCAGTTTTATTTTAAAATGTTAATATTTCTACAATTACAATACTGGGAATGATATCCATCCTCTGCAACAACTAAATTTTAAAGTAATGATGAAAATATTAGATTCACCTTAAAAAAATGTGCAAGGGGCTGCATAGTTCTTATATATTCTTTTAGGAACAGAGTGGCAAAAATTTTTGAAGACCACTACTATGGAAGACCCATGACTAAAAAGGTAGAGTGAGATCCGACTATAGAGATTTTTGGAAGATAGGCAGAGTTTAGACGTGAGGTGGCAAGACAACCCCTGAGCCTTAGTTTTCTCACCTGTCCATCCTAGGCTTTTGAATGTTCTATGTTGGGACACAGGGAGGCACTGACGGCTGAGGTATGAAATAGTGAAGGAAGATCATGCTGGTGGTGCCTGAATGCGATCCACGTTGGGACTGGCATGAGAAGCTGTTAGTCTTAGCTGTTAGTCTTAGGTGACATTACTAGGGCCAGGAGAAAGTATTTTCTAGTCTTTTAATTCCAGAGTTAGAAAATAACTTCTCTGTCCTTTCCAACATCCTGGATAAAGGAAAGTGTGTCCTGTCTCTGATGCCCTCAGAGATACCCATAAACTCTGGGGGCCACGTGGAAAGAGCAGTCATTGTGATCCCAGGTCATCATCTCTCTCTCTGTGGCTTGTATGTGAGGAGGGTAGGGAGGTGGGGCTGGAGTGCAAGAGGCGGATTAGAAACTGTTTCCAGAGTCTACCCAGGCCCAACAGGTGCCTGCTGAAAGTCATCTCTCTGGTCCCTGCTACAGTGAAAGAGAGGAAGGGGAATACTGAGCAGGCTGATTTCAGAAGACTAAGGAGGCCCCCACCTGCTGGCTAGAGTCTGAAATGGCTGTGGAGAAGGTTCGAATCTAATTCTTACTCTGCACTGTAAGTTATTCAGTTACACAATAATTGGGCATTGGAGCAGGTTTTGGTAGCTAAGATCCCTGGCTGGTCTAGAAAGGGTTGTACAGGCTTGGCAAAAACCAGCTTTTCCCACTGTCAGCTAACTCTGAGGCCAAATCTAGTCAAAATGAAGATTCAGGGAAGCTGTTTTAGATTCAAGTAATAGAAACAGACTGACTAAAGCAGGAAAGAAATTTATTAGTAAAACATAGAGGAGCTCCTCAAATAATTGGAAGGACAAGTGAGCCAGATTGGAGGCTGTGTAGTAAGGATCCATACCCAAAATGAAACCACACAACAGTTCTTGTTAAAGACACCCTAGCTGTCACCTCTAGGTATAGACACTGCTTTCTCCATAGCCAATTACCATATGTTGGATGCTGCTCTTACAACTGCTGCCATGACTGTCTCTGGAAATGCTGCTGCCACTCATCTGAATGGATTATGAGTGTTCTCTAGTTCTCTTTCCAGCTTCCAATGCATCTGATTAACAGATCCCCTGTCATGTGGCTATGCCCTGGCTGCAAAGAAGGCTGGAAGCAAATGCCTAACATTTTCAGCTTCTAAGGTGGAGGAAGAGTCTAAAGTGGGAGATTTCCCAATCGTGGGAAGAGGATTCAGAAACTGGGTGGCCGAAAACAAGGAAAGCCTTGAAGAAGATGGATATACATAAAACCACCCATTCTGAAGCCAGCAATCTCCGTGGTAAAGGGAGCCATAATCATTTGTATGAGAAACTAGGGATGTTGCAGCTTTAAAAATACATATATAGGGCCAAGCCCATGGTGCACTCGGGAGAGTGCGGCGCTGGGAGCGCAGCAGCGCTCCCGCCACGGGTTCGGATCCTATATAGGGATGGCCGGTGTACTCACTGGCTGAGCGCGGTGTGGCCGGTCTCAAAAAGGACAAACAAACAAACAAAAAAACATATATACACAGGGAAATAGGGTCAACCATCAGGAGGGCTCTTATATGGAAAACAATTTGACTTAGTTTACCTCTAAGGGGTAGAACTAAGATTATTGGGGAGGAGTACCAGGGGATATAAATTTTCCTCAATATAAGGAAGGTTTTTCTTTTTTGTTTTTAAAAATCAAACAAACCTTGTTTCCATTATAGAAAAAAATGCTCAGAATAAAAATACAGAAAGGCAATAACTCACAGAACCACAATCCGAAGGCAATTACTGATAACATTTTATTGTTTCCTTCCAGTTTTTTCCTATGTTAATTTTTAGTCTTCTAAACAGTGTGATTTCACTCTGTACATATTGTCATATTCTGCCTTTATCCGCTTAATATCAGATCATAACATTTTTCCACTTTATTACCAACTCTTTTTAGGCATCATTTTCTTTTCTTTTCTTTTCTTTTTAAAAAAGATGACTGGTAAGGGGATCTTAATCCTTGACTTGGTGTTGTCAGCCCCACGCTCACCCAAGTAAGCAACCGGCCATCCCCATATAGGGATCTGAACCCATGGCCTTGGTGCTATCAGCACCACACTCTCCGAAGTGAGCCACAGGCTGGCCCTTTAAGGCATCATTTTCTTTTTTTTTTTTTTTTTTAAAAAAAAGATGATCGGTAAGGGGATCTTAACCCTTGACTTGGTGTTGTCAGCACCACGCTCACCCAGTGAGCAAACCGGCCATCCCTATATGGGATCCGAACCCGTGGCCTTGGTGTTATCAACACCGCACTCTCCCGAGTGAGCCACGGGCTGGCTCCCTAAGGCATCATTTTCAATGGCTGTGTAATGTTTCATCTGAAGGATAACAGCATAATTTACCTGAACATGTTTCTGTTGTTGGACAATTAGGTTATCTCCAGTTTTTTGTTGTTTTAAATAATATTGCAATGGACATTTTTGTGTACAAAACCTTTTCTGTATTTAAGATTATTTCCTCAAGACAGTTTACCCAAAGTGGAATTATGGGGTCTAAACATTAAATACATAGATATGGACATGTACTTATTAAATATATTATATTAAACTTTATATACTCTTAATTAATTAATTAATTAATTTATTTATTTATTTTTTGTCTTTTTCATGACCGGTAAGGGGATTGCAACCCTTGGTGTGGTGTCGCCCGCACCGCGCTCAGCCAGTGAGTGCACCGGCCATCCCTATATAGGATCCGAACCCACGGCGGGAGCGACGCTGTGCTCCCAGCGCTGCACTGTCCCGAGTGTGCCACGGGGCTGGCCCTGTATATATATTCTTAATTTAAAAATGAAATGAGGTGAAAAATATAATACCTTAGTGCTCCCAGAATTTCTTTTAGGGAAGGAACTGTCTTTATTAGGGGAAATAAGCCACTTAGAGGAAGAAAGTGGGATCTTCAGGGCATGAGTGTTGGCAGGAATCCAAACAGTGGACAGATATGGTTAAGATGTCTCTTTCTGCCAGGAAAGCCAGAGGAATTTGTATTATCTCCAGAAAGGGTGGGACAGAGGAGAGAATGGTGGGGCAGGGAAGAGGGCGGAGGATAGGTAGCAATTTGGGAGAAGGCCAGGCCCTAAGGGGTGAAGGGCCAGTTAGAAAACCTCAATGTGGGGTGCGGGAAGGGCTTTAACGATGGGTGAGTTTAAACTGTTTGCCAGGCATCATGTGATCTTGCCCTAGGGCTCAGAGCATCATAATGTTTTCTGTATTCATGAATTTTTTGTATGGGAAGAGGTGTGGGCAGTCCTCAGCAAGGGCTGAGTTTCATCTCTAGAGCCCTGAATTGATTTCTAGAACTCTGAACTGTACAGTAACAGCCTGGCAAGAAGCAGAAGCCCAGAGGCAGAGATATTTAGAATATTAGTCCCCAGAAATCTGCAGAAATCTTAGGGAGGGCTTTGACTTCCATAGTCCATGTTTACTTCAATCTCAAAGGGCGAGGAGGTTGACATCTAAATTACAAAAGTAATGAACATTCATTTCAAAAAGTAGGAAAAAAAGGGCTAGCCAGTTAGCTGACTCGGTTAGAGGGTAGTGCTGGTAAAACAAAGGTCGCTTACCAGCCAGTCACCAAAAAAAAAAAAAAAAAAAATCCAGTCAAGAGTTCGGATCCCCCTACCGGCCAGCCACCTAAGCAACAACAAACAAACAAAAACGAAAACAAAACAACAAGGAACAACAACAACAAAAGTAAGCAGAAAGAAAGAAAAAAAACCACTCATGGTTCTACTACCCTAAAGAGCTGAGGGTGTGGCAAACGAGTTGCATCGGAGAACGGAGGGGTAACCTTTACTTTAAGGATAGTGGAAAGGAGGGAGTTACCCATTGTTCATACACCTGAGAGTCAAGTTTTGCTCATCACCAGATGACAAAGCCAACTTCTCCCACCAGTCTGCCTTCCAGCTGGCTGGTACAGGGATCTGAACCCTTGACCTTGGTGTTATCAGCACCACGCTCTAACCAATTTAGCTGACTGGCCAGACTTCCCTTCCAGGTCTTAAAGACCGGTGTTAAGAAGTGAGAACCGAATTTTCTAAAACAGTAAGGAGGGTGCTCCCCATTTAGGTGGACAAGCGTATTAGATAAGCACATGAGAAGGTAGGTAAGAAGTCCAGGAGCATAAGTTTCCAGTTGCAGAAGAGTCTCGAGGAAGGAAAGCCCTTTTTTGAAAATTACAGGCAGCGCGGTCTCCTCTGGTGGACGAAGCACTGGGTTAAGAGTCAGGAGAGTAGGTTCTAGCCCCAGCATTGCTTCTTGCTGCAAGTCACGCACCTTCTCTGGGCCTAAGTTTCTTCACCGGAAAGTTGTAGAGGTTGTACTATACTAGATGACCCCTACCTCCCTTGCTGCTTTAAACTCCCTTTTGCAATACTTGCTGGACTTGTTTTACTAGACCTAGCGCTCCCCGGCTCCTCCCCGGCTCCTCCCCGGCTCCTCCCCGGCTCCTCTCCAGCTCCTCCGTCAGCTGCAGCGCCCGTAATCCGCACCAGACGGCGCTACAGGCAGGTTCGAGGCAGCGTGCGGTGGGCGGAGTGGCAGAATCGAGGAGTCTCCGGGAGGCACGGTGATTGGCCGCGGCAGGGCAGAAGGGGGCGTGGAGAGGGAGGGCCGAGCTGCGCGGTGACGTCACGCTGGCGGGGCGGGGCCGGGCCGCGGAGCGTGTGACGCCGAGGCCGCCGCGGAACTGGGGATTAATGGGAAAAGTTTTGGCAGGAGACGGAGGTTTCTGCGGAGCCTGCGGGAGGGCGGCGGTGGCGCGGGAGGAGGCCGGGACAGGTCAGTCCGGGTCTGGAGAAGAGGGTAGGCAAGCAGCGGAGGGAAGCGGCGGGCCGGGTCGAGGCGGCCAACGGGGCTGGGGCTTAAGGCCCGGCGTGGAGCGGGATTGGGGGAGCGGTAGGGGTCCGCGGACAGCGCCGCTGCGGCTTGCAGCGCTTTGGCCCGCGCCGGTCAGCTGTTGTGCGTTGCCCTGCTGGCACCCCACTGCCTCTGCGCCCCTAGCCCTGAGTCCCCCATAGCTGTCAGAGCCCGAACCACGGGCGTCGTTCCACGCGATCCTGTGCCCCCTCTTGGGCCTCATGGCTCCGTGTCCTCCCACTTCTCTGAGAGCCCGTCTCAGGCCCGGGATCCTCTCCCACTCCCCTCCCATGCCTCTGACCTCTTCTCTCACCCCTTCTAGTGCCCCCAAATCCGTTGCTCTACCTACCTAGGGTCTCCTTGGGGATCTTCTCCTCTGTCCCCTTCGTTATAGTTGTCTCCTGCCTTCATCTTCCCATCCTTGCCCTTTCAGTCAGTCGTTGCTTTCTTCTCCCGTCCCTGTCCCCTACTTCTCCCCGTGCCTGATCCCTCCCAGTATTACTGCTCCCCATCCTCTTTTCTAACCCCGTTTCTGCAATCCCTGTCTAGATAAGCCTCTCCTACTCTGGCTCCCTCGGAGGCCCTGTTTTTGCCCCACTCTCTGAATTCCTTCATATCAACCCTGTCCCCTGCGTTCCTGTCGACCACCTACCTCACTCCCTTTCCCTCAGGATTCCTTGCCTCTGCTTCAGGGAGAAGCTTTAGCTGCACACACTGCTCTGCTTTCACTTGACCTGCAGTTGTGATACCTATGGGGTGGGTGGGGTGGGGTGGAAGTTTTAAGCATCTGATTGAATTAAGGGGCTGAATGTCTGAGGTAAATAACAGGTGTGTCTGTGTGGGTGAATTTATTGGGGTGTTGCATCAGAGATGATGTCCAATTTGTAGGACATTCTTCTAATCTCAGCTTTAATACTTCCTTTTTATGGGTCTGTTGACTTCCAGGAACACTTGGGGAGAGACTGGGCTGAGTAGGGTGCGTGCCAGGGCTAGGTGGAGGCCTCATCCAAGGCTTTTCCCTTTCCAGGAAACAGGGTTCTGTGTCCTTTCACTTAGGATGTATTGAACACATTTAAGCCATGATACCCCAGCCTATATCTGCCCTCACTCCACCCTCCACCCTATGCCCCATTCCAAAGAGCTAAGAGAAGTCTCTAGAAACTATGCCCCAGAGAATGCCAGTGGTCCTCAACCTCTTTCCTCTGTACTGGCTCCAGAACATTTTTTTCCTGTTTGAGTTTTGAAATAGATTGCCAGCCTGATAGCCCTGGGGCTGGCAGGCATGTATCCCTTTTACTATCGGTGGCTTGAACCAGCTGCTGATTTTCTCTCCTGCATCTTTGACCAACTGAATGTGCCTCTGATGTTAGTCACTGCACAGGTTCTCTTGGAGTTTCTTCTTCCTTCTTTTTCCTTGGGAACTTAATTTCCTGTGGATCCAAGAGGGAGACTGACGCTGAATTTTCATTCCGTTTGCCCAGGTGAAGTGTGGGGTATCAGGTTGATATCTGCCTGGATAGGTTGTGGGGCTGCATTCCTTGTCAGGAACTTGAGTTGTCTGATTCCAGCCATATAGATCATCTTCTCTGGGGCTAGAGAGCCCTTCATGGTGTGTCTGGGTGTTTAACCTTCTTGCCAGGCTGGAAGTTCTTTTCAGATGCCTTCAGTTTGAGCTCCTTTATTTGGCCTTGGTCCCCTAGAGAAATCTTCAGGAAATAACATATCCTCTGTTTCTGCCCAGTCTGATCTTAGAGGATTCTGAGAGCATGACCCATTCTCACATTTAGAAAGGAAGGCCTGTTGTTTCACCTGGCTCTGGATTTCTAGGTCTCCTCTTTTGAGGATCATGCTCTCTGTTTTTGAACCAGAATTGGGCACAGAATTGGCAACCTTCAGGAGTTGTGGTGGGGAGCCAATTGAACCAGCTCGACCAGACTTTAAAGTTTTATTATCCCCCGTGCACTAACCCTTTTCTGTGAAAGCAATATGATTGTGGATGACCTGTCATTGAGCCAGTCCCCTCTCCACTGACCCCTGAGCCCCTTCTGCATAGCGGTTTGGGGAGGATTCGGGCAGAATGGACCAGAAGGGGTCCCTTGTTCCTAAGAAAAACATTTCTCCAGGTTTTTTTTTTTTTTTTCCTTTTTGTCTTTTTTCGTGTCTGGCAACGGATCGCAACCCTCTGTGTCGCGCCAATACCGGACCGGGACCGGCAACGGGATCGCAACCCTCAGTGTCGCACCCGCACCTCGCTCAGCCAGTGAGCGGGAACTGGTCTGTATGTGGGATCCGAACCCGTGGCGGGAGCGCTGCTGCGCTCCTAAGCGGCGCACTGTAGCAGTGCGCCACCGGGCCGGCCCATTTCTCCAGGTTTTATTATTTTTTTTTTTTTTAAAAGATGACCGGTAAGGGGATCTTAACCCTTGACTTGGTGTTGTCAGCACCACGCTCAGCCAGTGAGCGAACCGGCCATCCCTATATGGGATCCAAACCCGGGGCCTTGGTGTTATCAGCACCACACTCTCCCGAGTGAGCCACGGGCCGGCCCTTCTCCAGGTTTTAATAGGTCATTCTAAAGGGGTTGAGGTCAAGTGTTTGGCAATAATTTAGTCCAGTCTCTGGCTCCCAAGAAGGGCTTTACTTTGTTTTTGCTTACCCATTAGGAGTGCTCTCCACTGAGGCAGGAGGTGAGAGGCTTGAGAACAAGTCAAGCCCAGTCCTTGCAGAGCAGCTTGGGCACCAGCAGCAATGGCCAGATAGCTTCTTAAAGTTTGTCCACTCTGTCATCTTCTGAGTGTGTAGTCTTGATTTACAGTTACCACATTCCCATTCAGTGAGTTTTGCAGAGCTTGGGTCAGCTTGCTTCTCTGTTTCAAAGGTGGGTGGACAAGCCCCTGACAGTATTCTACAGATGGTGTAGACAATCAACTTTTTTTTCCTTTTTGCTTTTATTTTGGGTGCCTGGCCAGTAAGGGGATTTGAACCCTTGACCCTGGTGTTACCAACTCTTAAGTTTAATGAACTGACCGCCCTTTTTTTGGCTGCCTTTCTCCTTGCCGCTTCACCACTTCTTTCTTGTGTATGCCTCAGCCCACTCAAGAGGAATTGCCTCTACTCAGCCTTCCAACCCTGCCTGTGGTCCCTCAGACCCCTTCCCTGAAGGCCGAGTGAGAGGACAGCCAGTATCAGGTGCTGGCCTGGGAAGCCATAGACCTCTGTTTTGGACAGAACATAGCTTTCTTGGGTGTTGTGCAAGCTGTCCTCAGGGCCTGCAGATCCTGGAATGTCTTGGGACAGTGCAGCTCCTCTTTCTCAGGAGGAGTTGGACCTATTGCTTCCAAAGGCTTCAGCTGTATCCTGTCACCAAGGCATACCTGAGTATTCCCTGCAGACTGGGAAGCTGAACTGTGGTGCCCTCTTGCAATACCTCTGCAGGGCCCGGAAATGCCAAGAGCCAGCCCCACTGCCCATCATTGTCAGCACTGGAAACTGTCTTTTTTTTCTCCCTACCCAGTGTCTCTGTGGATTTTGTCCTGTTAGGCCCTTGCTTGTATCATTCAGAAGCCATGTGCCCATTGCCCTTATCTGTGTCATGTTGTACAACATTGCCCAATGGCTGCTTCTTGGAGATGGTTTGATGTACCTGAGCATTTTTTTCTGCCTTTGGAGCCAGGGGGAGGGGCTGCTTATTAGCAGCTGGATTCCAGGGTGTCAGAGGAGAGCTGGGTACTTGGGTTGAGCCTGGCAGGGAGAGAATGGCCTCTTGTATCAGATTTCAACATGTGGGTCTTCTTTCTCATCAGATGGTTCCTGGCCTTCATAACTCATCAGGCTGGTGATTGGGGTGTGACTCCGGTCCTGTTTCCATGGGGCTTTGGTCAAGGAATGAAGCATGACTCAGGGTGTCTACACATATGAGCTGCCACCTATTTGGGGGTGTTGGGCATCAGCTCCTTCCTTACCGTGTCAGTTCTTTCTGCCTCACCTTGGTAAGATCGGCAAAGCTAGTGTCCGCTTGCTTGGAGGTGAGCGGACTACTTCCAGGATTGGGAAATATTTGCTGATTCAGGCTCAGAATAACAACATCTCAGGGTGGGTGTGTGAGGAGCCCAACTGCCATGGGAGCACTCTTTGAACTCTGGTGTTTAATTATAACTTATTAGAGCTGCTTTTCAGACCCCTGGTGCCTCTTAGCTAAAGATGTTGGTTTTTTTCTTGTCCTGCAGTGTTGCGTGGTGTTTTGGGCATGCACGTGGTACTCACACAGTGGCTTCTGCTCACCAACAGATGAAGACAGATGCACCAAAGAGGTAATCCCATTTCCCTTACTCAGGGGCCTCTGAAGCTGACTAACACAGGATCCAGATTTAGGATCCTGGCCTTGAAGATGAAATAATTTCACTGGGGCTGAGTCCCAGACCCCAATTGCCTGTCATAGCATCTGGTACCCATCACGTACACATAGTAGGCACTGATTTCATAGTTAGTGAATGTCTGTGGCTTACATAATTTTTTCAGGAGCATGAAGATTTTCACCTTTGCACCCACTAAAACTTAAACTCCACAAGGGCAGGGATTTATTTTGTTTCCTTTTGTGTCCAGGACAGTGCCTGGCACGGAGGAGATGCTGAATAAATATTTGTTGAGTGAATAAATGAACACACTTCCTTCTCTACCCATATGGGTGCGTAGGGTGCCAAGCCACAAAGATGGTGTTGATCATTTTCTTTCATTTATGAAGCAAATATTTCTGAGTGCCAGGCACCTGGGAAATGATGATAGTAAAAACCGGATTCAGTTTGCTGGCATACATGGGGTCTTCAAAAAGTTTGTGGAAAGATTAATATTATTATTTTTTTTCTCATATTATCTTTTAAGTCTGTTTTTCCATGAACTTTTTTTTTTTTTTTTTTTGTCTTTTGTCTTTTTCCGTGTCTGGCAACGGATCGCAACCCTCAGTGTTGCCCCCGTACCGGACCGGGGACCGGCAACGGGACTGCAACCCTCGGTGTTGCTCCCGCGCCTCGCTCAGCCAGTGAGCGGGAACCGGTCTGTATGTGGGATCCAAACCCTCGGGCGGGAGCGCCACCGCGCTTCCCAAGCGGCGCACTTATCCAGTGCGCCACCGGGCCGGCCCCTTCCATGAACTTTTTTTTTTTTTTTGTCTTTTGTCTTTTTCCGTGTCTGGCAACGGATCGCAACCCTCAGTGTTGCCCCCGTACCGGACCGGGGACCGGCAACGGGACTGCAACCCTCGGTGTTGCTCCCGCGCCTCGCTCAGCCAGTGAGCGGGAACCGGTCTGTATGTGGGATCCAAACCCTCGGGCGGGAGCGCCACCGCGCTTCCCAAGCGGCGCACTTATCCAGTGCGCCACCGGGCCGGCCCCTTCCATGAACTTTTTGAAGTACCCTTGTACATGAGACCTGGGCATAATACACAGAATTGTTTCTTCCATCTCTGCTGGGGTAGTGGGTCCTCACTAGAGTTTGAACAATGCTCTAGGTTTCCTATTGCTGTTTCCCTGTTCTCAGGATGCCTGGCAGGTTTTATAAACTCTCAGAAGGGGAGCTCCAGGGAATTCCATGTTCATTGTCCCAGCTATTTGGGAGGCTGAGTTATTGTGGGTCCCTGCTGGGGGCCACAGGAAATGTAGCCTCCTGTCTGATTTGTTTTAATCTCTGAAGTTCGGTGGTTCCAACATCTGTTTGTGGGTTTTACTTCCCTTTCTCTGCCTTTAACCCCCTGAGGGTTTTCCTGTTGCCAAACAGGGTAGTGAACCCCTGTGTCTCTCGGTCTGTAGGGGTCAGGTTGTTTGTGGCTCTTTCAGGAAAGTCTTGGGCAGGGGCCCCTCCTGTTGTCAAACCCATACCAAGTCCTTTCCTCTGAAAGGACTGTGAAGGAGGAAGAAAGGGGGGTTTGGGAGGCTTCTGAGATTCCCTGAGAGGAGATGAGGTGGAAGTCCCCCCTGAGCAGGGAGAGCTACCAAGTTGAATTGATTGTCTTTGTCATTTGCTTCAGCAGCAGCTAGCCACAGTGGCAGCAGCTGTACATGTACAGGGGTTGGTTGTCCGGTTCATCCCTGATCTTTGAGCTCCCAGTCCAAGGCAGAAGTTTTCTTCCTTAGTTTTCTCTGGCAAAGGTGAGGCTATAGCTTTATCATATTTTTCAGTGTTAATCTCAAAAAGCAGTGGTTGTTGCCATGTTAGTCTTTCTCACCTGTAGTACTTCCGTGGGCCAGGTGCTGTGACAGATATCTCAGATACGGTCCTTGCCTGCACCCTTCCCCCACCTCCCCATACAGTGGGGAACCTAGTTGGGGAGAGAACACATATGCACAAAAAAAGATTTTTTTAAAAGTAATTTTTTATATATATTTTTTGTGGCTGGCCAATGCAGAGATTGAACTCTGGACCTTGGTAGATTTTTTAAATATTAGAAAGCCAGTGGATACTAAGAACATGGTGCTGTACAAGGATATGTATTCTGAGGAGCAAGCCATCACTGAGGGCTGGCTTTGTCCGTGAAGAAACTGAGTCTCAGATTGGGCCTTGAGAGAAAGATGATTTATTTTGAAGTCAACCTTAAAATATTGGAAAACAGTGATTCTCAGTCTTTTTGGCCTCAAGACTCCTCTGCATTCTTAAAGATTGGGTACCCCAAGAGCTTGTGTTTACCATAATAGAAATTAAAACTGGGGAATTTTTTTTTTTTTTTTTAAGGATGACCGGTAAGGGGATCTCAACCCTTGACTTGGTGTTGTCAGCACCATGCTCAGGCAGTGAGCGAACCGGCCATCCCTACATGGGATCCGAACCTGTGGCCTTGGTGTTATCAGCACTGCACTCTACCGAGTGAGCCACAGGCCGGCCCAAAACTGGGGAATTTTTTAAAGTTACTAATTTACTCATTTAATAAACTCATGTGTTATCATAAATGACATTTTTAATGAAAAATAACTACTTTTCAAAACAAAAAAATTATTGAGGGGAGAGATTTTTGCCTCTATGTCTGGTTTAATAAAAAACAATTGAATTCTTATATCTGCCTCTATGTTCGGTCTCTAGCAATATTTTGTTTTGTTTGAAAGATATGAAGGGGGCCGGCCCGGTGGCGCACTGGAGAGTGCGCCGCTTGGGAGTGCAGTGGCGCTCCCGCCGAGGGTTCGGATCCCATGGGGAGACCGGTTCCCGCTCACTGGCTGAGCGCGGTGTGGGCGCAACACCGAGGGTTGCGATCCCGTTGCCGGTCCCCGGTACGGGCACGACACTGAGCGTTGCGATCCTGTTACCGGTCAGTAAAAAAGACAAAAAGGAAAAAAAAAAAAAAAGGAAGATATGAAGAAAATCTGGCCTCACACAGATAGGTGGTTGAGAAAGGGAGGACAGTCTTTGCAGATAATTGTGGATATTTTTCTTTGATACTATACCAAACTCAACAGGTTGTAGTTTTTTAAAGGGTAGTCCACTGTGGAGTCTGAAACCTTAACAAACTTTCATACTTTGTCATATTAAAATCCGTCGGTTTATCTTGCACTTAAAATGGATCTTTTACTTTGAATTGGTCATTGGAAATATTGGTTCACCGAATTATGCAGATCTTCCAGATGTTGACACATTTTATTTTACAATATCAAAAAATCATATTCATTAATATCACCACTGATCTCAGAAAAGTCTTCAGGTATTGGAAAGCTGTCAATTTCACAGTGGTCAAAACAAATTTTCCATGATTTAAATTTTCTCTTGAAAGCTTGATTTTTATCATTTGTATCTTGGTAACATACTGTTGGTTCTTTTTCTTGAAGTGACATTCTTACTTCCCTTTCTTTAAAGTAAAAATGGTGTTCCATGAAAAAGTGGCTAGTTTAGCTTGCAACTCAGTCCCACAAGGGCTTTTTCTATTTTATTCATTTATTTTTATTTTAACATTGACTTGTACACATTTGTGGGGTACAATGTGTTTTTTAAATACATGCATATACTGTACAAGCACAAGTGCTTTTTCTTGAGATAATCATGTAACTCCCATTTTGTCACAAAGACATTTATCAAGGGTCAAGATTTAATAAAGTTAGTTTTCAGTGGTTCATCTAGGACATTCTTAAGTGAAATTGGCACTTTATTCCTCTCTTCCCTGGTTCTGTGCCTTGACTGGGCTCAGCTGGGTGGTTTTTGCTTGGGGTCTCTCACTTTGCTATAGTCAACTGGAGTCTGGGGCAGGTGTCATCCGAAGGCTCAGCTGGGTTGGACATCCATGCTGGCTTATTCACATGGCAGGCACTTGATGCTCACTGTTGACTGGAGTGCCTACACGTGGCCTGTCCATGTGCCTTGGGCTTCTCACAAAATGACAGCTGGGTTCTGAGCCGAAGTATCCCAAATGTGGGTGCATTGAGAGATCCAGGCAGAAATGGCAAGATTTGGGCCGGCCCGTGGCTCACTCGGGAGAGTGCGGTGCTGATAACACCAAGACTCCGGGTTCGGATCCCACATAGGGATGGCCGGTTCGCTCACTGGCTGAGCGTGGTGCTGACGACACCAAGTCAAGGGTTAAGATCCCCTTACCGGTCATCTTTTTAAAAAAAAAAGAAATGGCAAGATTTCTCACGACCTAGCCTTGGCAGTCATGCAGTGTCAATTCCACTATTCTCTTAGTCATAGGACCAGTTCAAATTCACGGAGAGGATTACACAAGAGTGTGAATACCAAGAGGCATCGTTCACTGGGGAGGGAAAGAGGCCTCCTTTTCTGTTCAGCCTTCCTCTTCTGTTCAGCAGCTCCTGGCATTCAGGGTAGTTGACTGCAGTACCTTCTTTTTCTTTTGAGTCCAGTCTTCAGCACCTAACTTCTACCCATTGTTCACTCTTTCCCTCCCCAGTGAACGATGCCTCCTTGGAGACCAGCTACTACTTTTTAGCATCCCTTATGTGAGGTAACCTGGCTTTTACTATATATGAGTACTTCCAGGAGAAAAGTGCATCTTCTCACGATTTTCATTCCAGGAAACCACTGTTAGGAAATTCCTAGTAGGTTGATAGAGAACATTGAATGCCAAGTGAAGGACTTTGTACTCTGTTGTTTAGGTAGTGGGGAACCATCAATAGTTTTGGAGCAAGGACTGATGGTGTTAATATTGCTGACAGGTGGATTGAGTAGAGAAATAATGGAGGTAGAGAGGATGGGTAGGAGAATATTGCAGTGGTCTTAGGAAATTCTTCCCCATGTTAAACCTGAGTTCCTCTGGTTATAGATAAATGTATTTTTTTTTTTCCTTTTTGTCTTTTTTTACTGACCTGTAACGGGATCGCAACCCTCGGTGTCGCGCCCGTACCGGGGACCGGCAACAGGATCGCAGCCCTCGGTGTTGCGCCCGCACCTTGCTCAGCCAGTGAACGGGAACCGGTCTCCACATGGGATCTGAACCCTCGGCGGGAGCGCCGCTGCGCTCCCAAGCTGCGCACTCTCCAGTGCGCCACCGGGCTGGCCCATAAATGTATTGATTTTGAGCTATTAGCCACACAGATTAAGTACCCAGAGCGCGGGTGGAGTAATCCACCTCCATCCTCACCCCCAACCTTATTTAGGGCTATTGATGCACAGAAGAGATTAAAGGGTTCACAAAAGTTAGAAGGCAACTAAATTTAGGTTTTATTTTCAAGACTCATAAAAAGTTAAGCATAAGTTATTCAAAAATTAAAAGCAGGAAAAATAAAACTTCATTTAGCACCACTACCCGTGTTTAAAGTACACTTCCGTTTCAGTATCATTAAGAAGTGAGGGGAGGAGCGAGAAGAAAAAAGAAGGGAAGGTCCAATTAGAGAACAGTAGGGACAGGGAAAAGAGGGAGAAAAAAGAAGGGAGTCAAGAGGGGCAGACAGCAAAAAGAATTTGAAGGAGGCTGAGACTGGAGGAGCTATTTGAGGAAGCTGAGAGAAGGCTCTGTGTGGGGCTGAGATGTCAGCAACTAGCTGGCCCTTCTGCGCTTCCCTGGGGCCCTGGCTTCTGGGTTTAGCACTGAGAGTCCTTGCTCTTTTTCTGCAGCCCTTTCATTGTCTGTGAAGAGGCCCAAGTGGATTCAGTGCTGTGCAAACCTGGGTGTGACCCTCAGCTCTGGTGTTACCTAGCTGGCTCTAACCATGTCCTGAGCTTCCATTTTCTTCTCTGTAAGGATTGAAATGAACCTCAGTAGGGGCTGGTTTGTTCCTTTTCTGCTGAGCTGGGTTTTGGGGTGGGGATCTCAGGAAGAAATGACTTTCTGAACCAGCCCCTTCCCCACTTTACAGGCCAGGGAACAGGGAGTCTAGCTCCAGCACAGGGAGCCTTCCTCTTCTGTTCAGCAGCTCCTGGCATTCAGGGCAGTGCACTGCAGTACCTTCTTTTTCTTTTTTTTTTTTTTGTCTTTTTCCGTGTCCGGCAACGGATCGTAACCCTCAGTGTAGCCCCCGCACCGGACCGGGGACCGGCGAGGGGATTGCAACCCTCGGTGTTGCTCCCGCACCTCGCTCAGCCAGTGAGCGGGAACCGGTCTGTATGTGGGATCCGAACCCTCGGCGGGAGCGCAGCCGCGCTTCCCAAGCGGCGCACTTATCCAGTGCACCACCGGGCCGGCCCCCTTCTTTTTCTTTTTTTTTTTTGTCTTTTTCCGCCTCCCGCAACGGATCGTAACCCTCCGTGTTGCCCCCGCCCCGGACCGGGGACCGGCGAGGGGATTGCAACCCTCGGTGTTGCTCCCGCACCTCGCTCAGCCAGTGAGCGGGAACCGGTCTGTATGTGGGATCCGAACCCTCGGGCGGGAGCGCCGCCGCGCTTCCCAAGCGGCGCACTTATCCAGTGCACCACCGGGCCGGCCCCCTTCTTTTTCTTTTGAGTCCAGTCTTCAGCACCTAACTTCTACCCAGCCTTGCTGTCATCTCCGCAGCTCTCCTGAAACCATTACTGAGTTCTCCACAGCTAATAGCCACACAGCTTTGAGAGAGTTCTCTCATGAGGAGGACGCTGAAGGGAGAGGCTCCCGGGTGTTATGGGAAAACCGCTTCATGCTCAAGTTCATTTCCAAGTCATCATACTAGTAGGTATGTAAAAACAGGTTGTCATTGCTTTCCTTTGTGATCTGCTGTAACCCCTTGATCCTTATTGCTGCTCTTGGCACTTCCCTCCTCCAAGAGTTGTGACCTCAGAGCCACAGGGTTCCTTGGCTACCACTCCAATGGAGGTACAAGCCAGCTTTGCTCTCCCAACTGGCAGCGTTGGAGAGCAGGCTGCCCTGCATCTGCAGTGGGCTTGGGCCCACTCTCTCCTCAAAGACATGCTTTGCTTGAATTTGTCAGAACCCAGAGTTCTGCTCATCAGCCCCTTTTCCAAACAAGCAAGCAAGGCGTGCTTTTCCTCAGTTTTCCTTAATTGCCTAAAACATTTCCATGTTTATAACTGTCACTTGATTTCCTTTGCCTCCAGTTCCATTTCTTCTAGTACAGGGTTTCTCAGCCCCAGGTCTGAAGACATATTGGGTGAAATAACTATTGCCATGTGGGCTGTTTTTGTATGTAAGATGTTTTGCAGCATCTCTGGCTCCTACCCACTAGATGCCAGTAGCACTCCCCAATCCCCTGTTGTAAAAACCAAGAATGTCTCTAGACCTTGCCAAATGTCCCCTGATTGAGAACCACTGCTCTGTCATTTCCCCACTAAACATTGCTAACCAGCTAGGTCCACTGGTGAACATCACAGCAATAAGCCTGGTAAAATAAGCATATAGTTATTACACTGGAAGTTTACCCTTCTCAGTCAACTCTGTGGGTCCATGAGGGCTTTGGGGAGGAGTTAGCAGCATGTTACAACTAAGAAAACATATGATGTCCACAAACAGAGGGGCAGCATTCAAGGCATAAAGCCATCTCTTGCAGTGGTTGTGTTCCCCGGCTGTGCTTCTCCAAGACATTTAATGTAGCTCCCAGAGGTGCCATGTAGAGCAGAGTTGGTACCACTTAGCATGCGGATCACCATTAACCTGCCCATTCCTGGTGTCTGACATTACTAGGTAGTCATGGCAGTCTGATCACAGCAGTCTTCCTCTCCAAGCCCAGACGGGTTCTCCACCCCAAGCAGTGCTCATGAGAGAAAGCCTTATCTGCCATCCTGATCTGAAGCTTAGTTGTCAGGCCCAGGCCTTTTTTTGTGGCTCCTTCTCCTATAAAAGCCTTCAGGATGCTCTAGAGCTCCTGATAAGTTCCCCTTGACCTTCAGCACACACATTCTGGAGTATATTCCTCAGTAGTCCATTGAGGGCTTCAGGTTGGAGAAGAAGAAACTACCCTTCCCTTCCAAGGAGACCCTCCAAGGGCCAAAATGCCATTCCATAAAATTAATTCTCTGCCACCTACTTAAATAGCAAGCAATTACAGCGAAAGAGAGACCCTGGTCTGGGCATACCGCTGAGACTCCTGATCTGACACTTCTTTCACGAGGACCAGGGATCTGAACTTTCACGTGGACCAGGGTCTTCTTTTATGTGAACGAAGATCTGAAGACCAGGGATCTTTCACATGGACCAGGGATCTGAATATTATCTTATATGACAAAATGGACTTTGCAGATGTGATTACGTTAAGGATCTTGAAATGGGAAGATTAT
This sequence comes from Galeopterus variegatus, assembly GCF_000696425.1. Classification (NCBI taxonomy): domain Eukaryota; kingdom Metazoa; phylum Chordata; class Mammalia; order Dermoptera; family Cynocephalidae; genus Galeopterus; species Galeopterus variegatus. Next base: position 430,053 of record NW_007726894.1, read on the forward strand.
CTTGGATTATCTGGGCCCTAAATGCAATCACAATGTCCTTATAAGGAGGAGGCAGAGAGAGACTGGGCACAGGAAGGAGGCAGTGTGACTAGTGCAGCAAGATGTACACTGCTGGCTCTGAAGATGGAGGAATAGGCTCTAGAAGCTGTAAAAGGCAAGGAAATGGATTCTCCCTTAGAACCTCTGGAGGAAGTGCAGCCTGGCCAACTCATTGATTTTGTCCCAGTGAAACTAATTTTGGACTTCTGACCTCCAGAACTGTAAGAGAGTAAATGTGTTTTGTTTTCAGTCACTAAGTTTGTGATAATTTGTTACAGCACAACAGGAAGCTAATATAAGGCTTGTCTGCCTCCAGGCATAGGTGATGACTTGGCTGATCTCCCTTTCATGGCACTAGGAGAATATAGGCCCAGTCTTTTTCCGAACTAATATTTGATACAGTCTGCACTTTGGGAGAACCTTTTAGGGAGTTCTTGGGAGCAAAAGAGAAGGCCTCAGACAGTATCTGATTCTTGCTTTTGGAACTCCCCACACCTTCTTCAGTCAGATCAGTAATAAAGGGTTTCTTTCAGACCATTAAGGATCCAGGATTAAAATCCAATTCCAATTCTTTCTTCCCCTCTACTCCTTTTCCTTCCATTCATTTAACAGATATTTATTGGGGATCTCCTATGTGCCAAGTACTAGGCATGGGGGATGAAAGGGTAAACAAAGTAGATTATAAAAATTTCCTGCACTCATTGCAGTTGAGGTGAGGGGAAGAGTGATCCAGAATTAAGGTTTTTTAAAAATTTTTTGTTTTGTTTGTTTGTTTGAGTTTTTTATTGTAGTGGAGGGGCAGCTGGGTGGTGCAGGGATCCGAACCCATGACCTTGGTGTTATGAGGTTACGCTCTAACCAACTGAGCTAACTGGCCAGCCCCAGAATTAAGTAAACAGCATGTCAGATGGTGATAAATGCTATATAGAAAAATAAAGCAGGGGCCGGCCTGTGGCTTACTTGGGAGAGTGTGGTGCTGACAACACCAAGTCAAGGGTTAAGATCCCCTTACCGTTCATCTTTTTAAAATAAATAAAATAAATAATAAATAAATAAATAAATAAAAATATAAATATAAATAAATATAAATAAATAATAAATAAAAAATAGTGATAAAATAAAGTAGGAGCGGGGATAATGGCAGTTTTAAATAGAGGGCCAGGAGAAGGCCTCACTGAAGATGAAATGGAGGAGGAGAGTGAGCCACGTGTGGGAAGAGTCCTGCAGGCAGAGGGAAGGCAAGCATGGAGGCCCTGAGGTGGTACACTGCCGGGGCTTTTGGGGAATATTGAGGGGGCCAGTGTGTCTGGAGCAGAGGGAGGGAGGAGGAAGCGGGAGGAGATGGGGTCAGCCGTGGCCTGGGCCATGAAGCCCTGCACAGCCTTGTACTTCACTTGGCCCTGGCTCCTTTCTTCCTGCCTCCTCACACCACCTCTCAGTTTCTGTGCCTGGGTTCCTCAGCTCCTTTCTGTAGGATATTTGTCACATACTTAGGGAATATCAGCAGGTAAATACAGTCAGTTTAAAATATTAGAAGAGGGAAAAAAGCAACCTCCTCTTTCTGAATAATTAAAGCAGTCCCACCCTCAGCTGTGGGGCTGCGTGCCTGCCAGTGTACAAGTGTACCTACAAGTGTGAGGCTTGTGTACCTACAAGTGCAGGTTGGCTGCTCTCAGCTGGCAGTCCTGGGGTGGTTTCTGGGGTGTTCACCTCCATTACTCTCCTTAGCCCCAGGCGGAAAGCCAGGCGCCAGAGCCTGCCACTTTTTTCCACTCCACCCTTTCTGTTCTGCCCAGTGTGGGTCCCACAGTTGCCACCTGAGATGCTTTCTTAGCCCCCTCACCACATGCCCTTCCCTCCCAGGGCAGCACCACAGTGTGCCTTCTTCCCTGTTACTCAAGTTGGGTGGCAGGGGCTCTCACCCAGGCCCTTGCACTCACCGCCCCCTCTCCATCCCTGAGCAACTCCAGGACTCTGCCTCCTCAGCTTCAGCAGGTGACCCTGCTTTCATGCTTATCCTTCCTTCCGTCTGTCTCCAGAGATGAGTGAAGCCCACCCCCACCCCCCACCTGTGCCCTGTACAGCCCTCTCCCTCCTCTGGTCCTCACAGTGTTGATTGGGTTTCTAAGAATCAGATCCCAAAAGGTCAAGCATGCACAGGTGGAAAAGCCACTCTCTCCCTGGATAGTGCCCAGTGACAGTTCTGGTGCTCTGACAACTTGTCAAAACGCCAGCCTGTTAGTAGTCCACGGTGAGCCCTGTCATCTTGGGGCCAGGGTACAAATTGTCTCCCCGGATTAAATCTCCACACCTGTGTCCCTGATTTTACATTCCTGGATGACTCTGCCTAGCACCTGCTTTAAATAGTGGGATTGGGGGCTGGCGGGACAGCTCAGTTGGTTAAAGTGCAGCCTTGTAACACTAAGGTCAAGGGTTCAGATCTCCATACAGGCCACTGCTGAAAAAAAGGAAAAAAATAATGAGACCAATTAGCTTGTCATTGAAAAATAAAAAATCTTGGGTAATAAACAAACTGACCAATAATACTTTCTAGCTCCCAAGTGATAATCACTAGGTAAATAAATTGTAGAGTGCATCCAATCAAAATTATATCACTCCAGCCCTGTTTATATTCTTTTGCAGTATGTAATTCCTGTAACTTTTGTCTTTGGCATTTTAGTGCTACAGTGTATTTACAGCATGTAGCTACAGTTTACCTTTCATATCCTTGCAGTGTACCACCTTTAAAAAAAGGCAGTCTGTTTTCTAGCCCATTCCCTGACCCATATCTGCACCAAAGCCAAGCCTGCCTCTGTCCCCTGCAAGCCTATCTTAGCCTTATCTTCTCTCTCACTACCAAGAGCATCTGTTTTGTTTTTTTTTTAAAGATGACCAGTAAGGGGATCTTAACCCTTGGCTTGGTGTTGTCAGCACCACGCTCAGCCAGTGAGCTAACCGGCCATCCCTATATAGGATCCGAACCCGTCGCCTTGGTGTTATCACCACCGCACTTCCCTGAGTGAGCCACAGGCCGGCCCAAGAACATCTGTTTTTGATTTGCTTTTGTACCACCACCGTAGACACGTTGTAGATAACCAAGGAGTACCTTTCCTGAGCTGGTTCCAGCACTCCCGGAGCTCCTGCCCAGGTGCTGCAGCCCACACCTTGCCTTCCTTCTGATTTCTACCTCATGCCATGTGAGAAAATTGGTCCATCCACCTGATGCTCTGTATGAGTCAGGGACCTTGTTGAGTTGCAAGGGAGCAGCCTGCAATGCACAGTCACGTCCTTAGTCCTGATGGGTGTTCATTAGGCCATCTCTCCAGATATTGGTTCTTTGATAGAGCCCTCAAGTGCCTTGCATGGAGATGCCCACCAAGTACTTGTCAGGTAGAAGTTTGAGCAGATGGCCAGCCTAAGTGGCCTTCCCACAGAGTGACCCTGGCACTAGCCCACACCAGAGTCCTGCCTGGGAAGCCATTTCATGGGGGAGCAGTCAGACATCTCTAAAGGGAAACTTAAGTCATCATGTTCACTCAAGGACCCTGTCCCAGTTGTTGGCCCTCCCCTTTGTTAAGTGCAATGGAGACAACTGAGATTTTTGGCTTTTGCAGAGTCTTTTCCAGTTGCCTCCTTCTCCCCTTTCCTGCCCTTCCTCCCTAGAGGATCTGGGAAAGGCTTCCTTCTCATCCCTCTGGCTTGGCACCTACCGTGGTAGCTTATGGTGGAGTCATTGCTTGCATTCTAGGCTTTGCCTTTGGACAGCGAGTTCAGGAGCTGAGGTGACTTGTGTCCACACATGTGTCTAATCCCCTTTCCACTGCAGAGCCAGTAGATAGCCTGTAACTGCCTGAGTAAACTATAGCTCCCCTCTGTTGAATGCACTGTGCTAATCATGTTACATACATCACTTTTAAATTCACACTACACCCCAGGAGGTAGAAGTCATTGTATCCCTTTTACAGATAATGATTCTGACACTCAGACTGGTTAGGAAAATTGCCTAAAGTTGCACAGCTGAGTGGCAGAGCTGGGATTTGAGCCCAAGTTATTAAAGCCCATGTCATGTCTTTGATCAGCACATAGCAGGGCCTCCGAGGAGGGATGGCTGGTTGAATCTAATTGTTCTACTTTGGAAAGTACCTGCCTAACTGGCCAGACTGGTGTTGGCCTCAGAGAACAGCAGAATCTCTTGTTGGTTACTGAGCAGAGGCAAAATTTTGGCAGGTCATGGGGCCCCCTGCAGAGCCTCATTCCAGGTCAGTGGGCAGAGGAGGCCCTGAGAATGGTTGTGCTTGCGGACTCCTTGGATCTGCTCCAAGGCAGTGAGCAGCCCCCTAGAACCGTAAGAAATTAACCAGCCAGACTGCAGGCCAGGCACGTATGGTGGGAGGGACTCGTAGGAGAGAAAAACAATCTCTGCTCTAAGTGATTAATCAGAGGCTTTCAGTCTGGTGAAGGGAAAGGAGAAAGAGATAGCCTAGTTGTGCCCTTACAGAGAGAAGGAAAGGAGGGATATTGCCTCTATTCACATTTTCCCTTGAGCTAATCATTACCCCATGGATGAATTCCCTCCCTTCACACCAGCCTGCAATATGTGGGTATTGGTATTCTCATTTTACAGATGAGGTATAGCATCAAAGAGGTTAAACAGCTCACTTGAGTCACACAGCAAACAAGTGGCAGAACTGGAGTTTGAGTCCTTTGGAGTCCCTGTCCTCAGTTCAGTAACTGCTCTTCCTGCCAGTGTCACCTCAGCCCGAGCTTTCCAGGCATGTGCAGATTTGTGCAAGTGTGCATTGGAGGCATCTGAGCAGAGGCTGAAAGGGATCAGGGCTCTTGATAACTGTTCTGCCTCACGACATAGGCCCTATGCAGACCAGCAGAACTTACTGTGCTCAAACCAGCAGTGGCATTATGTTTTTCTCCTTTCCTGTACCTTGCCATCCCTTGTTTATTTTTAGAGAGGCTTTTCTATTTCTGTTCCCATTTCCTCGCTTGGAGGCAGGGGTTGGGGTGTAAGGATGGCATTGGGAACCAGAAGAGGCAGGCATAGGTGGCATCTCAGTGGTGGCCTTGACTGGTGTCTGGGGACCATGCCCACCTATCTGCCTTGCTGACCCCTCATCAGGCTGCTGGGAGGGCAGCCGAGACAGACAGCCTCATTCCTCATCTGTTTGGCTTCTCAGAAGGGAACGAGCTTTCACTTGGAGCAGAGCAGGAAGTAGCATGTGGCACTCTGTAACTCTAGCCTGTTCCTGAGAGTAAGAATTTCGAGGGAATATGGGGTAGTGGTTAAGAGCCAAACTGTGTGGGACTGAATTCTGGTTCTACCAGTTTCTTTTTAAAATTTTATTAATATTATATTTTTTACATTCTATGATGTTGCAGAGCAGTTGGGAGGGGGGTGAGGGGAAGGGGGAAGGAAATGTGATGGAGGAGGAAGGAAGAGGGGTGGGGTTGAGGCATGTGGCACTCCCCACATTCCCACAGGGGAGACCAGGGTGCTTCCAGCAGTGGCTTGGTCATTGCTGAGCTGGGTGCAGGTGTCAGGGGGGTGTGGCAAAAGCCCTCACCTCCCACCACCCCAGCTTGGGAACCTGGAACCCTTCTTGCTGTGGCTTGGTAGTTGTCACTGGGCTGGTTGCTCAGGTTGGGAGGGTGTGACTGAGGCCCATGGCCCCCCACCGCCCTGGCTCGGGAGAGCCCAGGGCGCTTCTGCAGCAGCTTAGTGGTTGTCACTGAGGTGATTGCGCTTGTTGGGGGTGTGTGGCTGAGGCCCTTGGCCCCTACCCTCAGGACTAGTTGTGGGTGTCAAGGGGCATGGCTGAGGCCTCTGGCCTTTCCTGCTTTCTGGCTTGGTAGCTCAGGGGACTTCCAGTCCTTCTAGGTGTTAATAGGTGTAATTTGGTGAAATGAGACCTTTACTAGTTAATATCAAACTTTGTCTCTGGTTGTGGGTACTCTGTTTCCTGAGCTGCACAGAAAGCCTTCTCTAGGGAATCAGCAGCAAAGCAGCAATTTAGCTCAACCACAGAGCTCAAGTACTGGTGCTAAATTGCTGCTTTGCTGCTGATTCCTAGAGAAGGCTTTCTGTGCAGCTCAGGCTAAATTGCTGCTTTGCTGCTGATTCCTAGAGAAGGCTTTCTGTGCAGCTCAGGCTAAATTGCTGCTTTGCTGCTGATTCCTAGAGAAGGCTTTCTGTGCAGCTCAGGCTAAATTGCTGCTTTGCTGCTGATTCCGACCAGTACTTGAGCTCTGTGGTTGAGCTAAATTGCTGCTTTGCTGCTGATTCCCTAGAGAAGGCTTTCTGTGCAGCTCAGGTTTTAATGGTTGACTTTATAGGTACTTCCAGGCTTAGTGAAATCTAGTGCACCTGGGTTGTGTAGAAACACTGGTCTGGGCCTGATCTTTTCATCAGACTGCATCCTATGCAATTCTATATTCCTGACCAGTCTCCTCTGAGTGGCCCTTCACTGATTGGGAGGCAGATCAGCTGTCCTTGCTGTGCCACAGTGTTCTCCTGGTGGTCCCGTCTCCCCCATCACCCGTGCTGCAAATACTTCTCATGGGACGGGCCATGCGCTGGTCCCTTGCGATGACTCACTGGCCTCTGAGTGGCTCCTTTTTTTTTTTTTTTTTCTTTAAAAAAAAAGATGACCGGTAAGGGGATCTTAACCCTTGACTTGGTGTTGTCAGCACCACGCTCACCCAGTGAGCAAACCGGCCATCCCTATATGGGATCCGAACCCGTGGCCTTGGCGTTATCAGCACCGCACTCTCCCGAGTGAGCCACAGACCGGCCCTGAGTGGCTCCTTTTTTTCAGTTGCTGTGGCTCCTCGCTCCTGTGTGGGTCCACGGGAACCCTATTAGTGGTATTGCTGGCCTGGAGGCCACCAAAATCCTCTTCTCCCCTGCCGCCTCCAAGCAACTTCATCAGAAAGGCACAGCTGTGGCTTTTTACTGGCTCCTGCTCTGTGCACTCAGCAGCTCTTGCCTGGAAACGGCCAGGATTCGAAATGGTCAGAGCGGTTTTTTCTTTCTCTCATAGTGGCTTCTCCTGCCTTCATGCACTCTGTAAGTCTCTCCTCCTCTTCCCCTGAGGTCTAGTGGCCCCAGCTTGGCTGTCGTTGCTTTTTTATAGTTGTAAATTTGTTGATTTGTGGGAGAGAGTGACGCTGGGGACTGTCTATTCTGCTGTCTTGACCAGAAGCGCCTGGCTCTACCAGTTTCTGAGTGGCCTTGGGCAAGTCACTTTACCCCTACATGAGGGTGATAACAGTAGACTCTATACCCCTGAGGATTAAATGAGCTCATACTTGTAGAGGCACAGAGAAGCACTCATGAGTATTGATTGTTTTATTAGCGTATCTCCAGTCCATCGGCATCCAGGACTGTAGGTGTTGGTTGGACTGCCCAGAACTTCAAGACTATCTTCCTCTTTGTGTCTGAACATGGACTTGAGTGGGTATTAACCTGAGTCCAATGATTGCCTGTGGGACCCCACAGGGCACTTCCGGGTGACAGCTGTCTGTGGTACACCCTGCTAGCCTCTGCCTGGGCTCTGGAGAGGCAGGGAGGTATAGTGAGGAATCTTCTAGTCTGAGGATATCAATAGCCCCCAGGCCTTGTTTTTGCTTTTGCACCTTGCTGAGGCTCTGGCCTTTCTGGGTGGTTGGGGTCTATGTCCCGTGGGTGCAGGTGGATCTTGGGCATTGGGCTCGACGTAATGGAGGAGGGGCTTGCTGCTGGCAAGCTGTTTAGCTAGCTAGTAACAATGAAAGCCATCTTCAGAAAATTGTGTTTGGGGGTTTAGAAAGTCAGATGCCACCAATGACCAGGATAGCTGAAATTTGGGAAACTGTCTTTTTAGGATGTGGGGCTGCCACTTGGGCATAAGAATTTCTGTGTGTGGTTTATAATTTATTTTTAAATGTTTCAATTATATAAATAATGCTCATTCATTGTAGACCATTAGAAAATACAGACAAGCACTGAGAAGAAAATCATGCATAATCACGTGTAAGTGACTGCTGTAAGTTTTGGTCTGTGTTCTTTTCAGATCGTGTATACCTAGTTATTTTTTCTTTTTTTCAAAAATGGAATATTGTTTAACATTCAGGTTTGTGACTTGCTTTGCCCAATTTTCAGGTGGTTTCATTCTGTTTCTGTTTGCCCTCTGACCTCCCCTCACCTTTGTGGGGGTAGAGTGATGGGGGAAGGCATTTGGCTCAAAGGGAGGCAGTTGGGAAGAGCTTTCTGGTTGTTTCTTGTTGTTATTTCCTAAAGGGCAGAGAGCAGAGAGGTGCATGAAATTTGTGCCTTTCCCAACCCTGTCTCTCCTGTCTCTGTCTCTCCCCCTCTCTTTTATTTGCTCTCCCTATTCATCACTCCTGCCTTTTTCCCCACTTCCATACAAATTCAGAAAAGGATACTACCTCCAATCTGAAGGTTTCTTTCCATGGTTTTTAGGGAGAAATCTCTTAGGAGTTCAGGAAAAAAAAAAAATGGCCGTACAGCAGAAAAGCCCTCACCTCCCACCACCCCAGCTTGGGAACCTGATTTCCTAAAGGGCAGAGAGCAGAGAGGTGCATGAAATTTGTGCCTTTCCCAACCCTGTCTCTCCTGTCTCTGTCTCTCCCCCTCTCTTTTATTTGCTCTCCCTATTCATCACTCCTGCCTTTTTCCCCACTTCCATACAAATTCAGAAAAGGATACTACCTCCAATCTGAAGGTTTCTTTCCATGGTTTTTAGGGAGAAATCTCTTAGGAGTTCAGGAAAAAAAAAAAAAGTACACAGAGAGGAGTTGGGAAGGTTGGTGCCTGGACTGGGGGAGGGGTCTTGAGAAGAGGACAGAGATGAGGTCCTGAGTCCCTGGCTCTGTTTTGAGACAGTGAGAAGAAACTGGGCCATACATTGGGGTAGGGTGGGCAGCAGTGGCTGTGGGGACTTCTTTGAACAGCCAGCAAACTGGCCAGGAAGAGGTCTGGAGAATGAGGGGCCCAGATATAGGTCAGAAATAGGTGAGAAGACAAACATCTGGATGGGACCTGCTCCTCCACCCGAGCCCTGTACTTTCCATGATCCTCCTGGAGAGATTCTCTCTCCTTCTACCTGATCTGCTTTCCCCACCTGGCAGTGCCCATGCCCGATGGTTTGACAAATCCGGTATATCTGGCTACCAACACTTGTGCGGCAGCAGCTGCACAGCTCCTGGGTATCTTCCAGGTGGGGATCCGAGTATAGTAGCCAGAAAAACAACTCAGAGCCAGGGAGAAGATTGAAGATGGGGTATTTGTGGGGGACAAGCTATGTCTCCCTTCACTTCCTATGGATTAAAATGGGTTTCTGGCAGTAGGCGAGGAGAAGGCCTCTCTGAGCCCTGAGGGTGAGTGAGAGGTAACATCTCAGGTTTTTGTCTGTACCACTTTGGCCTGCACACAGGCCAGACCAGGCATTCATGCCTAAAAGCAGGCTAATTTCCATAATCTGTGTGTTCCTGTGGGCCTTCCTGGATCACACTTGTTCTCCTGTGATCCCAGTACTGGCGAGACCTGGCAGATACCCTCCAAGCTGCAGGGCAGGATAGCTTCCTGTTCATTCCCTCAAAGCCTGTGCCACCCCTCTCCCTTCACCCCTCCTGAGCTATAATTAAGTTCCCATGTGAAACCGTATCCCTCATCTGACACATGATTGTAACCACAGGCCTGGTCATTGGGCAGCTCATCTGGGGTGACTTCTGGGGCTACTGTCTTCACCTCCAGACGGTCTCGGGTGGGTCTGAGTAGGTGGTGCAGACCTGCCAGGAAGGGGTGGGTCCAGTGAGGCAGGGGCCAGGCGTTGCCCAAGAGCCAGGAAGTGGAAAGTCATGGGGGAGATGCAGGGCAGTGAGCAGTCAGAGGGTGCCAGGGACACAGATGGAGGAGAGAGACAGGCAGCCTTGCAGGGCTGGAGGGCATGGACAGGAACCAGCTGCCACGTCACTGAACTACCAGGCAGAATGTGAGCTGTTTATATATTTCTGTAGTATCTTAAAATTGAGATATATTTCATAAGACATAAAATTCACCACTTTAAAGGATATACTTCAGTGGTTTTTAGTATATTCAGTGTGTTGTACAACCATCACCACTATCTAATTACAGAACATTTCCATCACCCCCAAAACAACCCCTGTTTAGCAATTAGTCCCCAAATCCTTCTCCCCTCATCCGTCTCCTGGGAACCACTAATCTCCTTCCCTTCTCTATGAATTTCCCTGCCGTGGACATTTCATATAAATGGAATCATATAATATGTGGTATTTTGTGCCTGGTTTATTTCATTTAGCATAATGTTTTTAGGGTTCATCCATGCTGTAGCATGTAATAGTACTTTATTCCTTTTTATGGCTGAATAATATTCCATTGTGTGATATATATATATATATATAAAAAACATTTTGTTTATCCATTCATCAGTTGATGGACATTTGGATTGTTGCCATTTTTTTGCTGCTGTGAACATTCATGTATTGTGGACATATGCTTTAAATTCTTTTGGGAATGTACTTAGTGAAATTGCTGTGTCACATGGTAACTGTATTTAACATTTTGAGGAACCACCAACCTGTTTTCCAAAGTGGTATGCCATACCCTCACTCATTCATTCATTATATAAGTTGATTGGCTATTTTACTTATTTTCATTATGGTAAAATATACATAACAAAATTTACCTTTTTTTTTTTTTTTGGGTGCAGGCTGGCTCGGGGATCTGAACCCTTGACCTTGCTGTTACAAGGTGGTACTCTAACCAACTGAGCTAACTGGCCAGCCCCATTTTAGCCATTTATAAGTGTACAGTTCGATAGCATTAAGTATGTTAACATTGTTGTACCACCATCACCACCATCCATTTCCAGAACTTTTTTCATAACAGCAAAAATGAAACTCTGTACCCTTTAACCCATTAAATCATCGTATTCCATCCTCCTTCCAGCCCCTGGCAACCACCCTTCTACTTTCTGCCTCTCTGAATTTGACTATTCTAAGTACCTCATGCGAATGGAACTTAGAGTGTTTGTCTTTTGGTGACCGGCTTTTTTTTTTTTTTTTTTTTTTTTTTTTTTTTTTTTTTATTCACTTAACATAATGTCTTCAAGTTTCATCCACGTTGTAGCATGTGTTAGAATTTCCTTCCTTTTTAAGGCAGAATAATATTCCATTGTATGTATATACCACATTTGTTTATCCATTCATCTGTCAGTGGAACCTTATGTTGCTTCAACATTATAGCTCTTGCTGCTATAAACATGGGTGTACAAATATCTGTTCATATCTCTGTTTTCAATTCTTCTGTGTGTATACCCAAAAGTAGAATTGACGGATCATGTGGTAACTCTATTTTTAATTTTTGGGGGAAGCGCCAAACTGTTTTGCATAGCGGCTGCACCATTTTACTTTCCCACCAGCAGTGCACAAGGGTTCCTGTGCCTTCACTCTTGATTGATAGCTTGAGTATAATAAAATCTTTAGAATTTTGAGGTCTCTCCTTCATGTTTCAGTAAGAGTAATGAAGGTAATTGGATTCCACTCCTTTGTAAGTAATTGTTTTTTCCTGTCTGAAAGATGTAAGAATTTACTTTCTTTTTGGAGTTCAGACATATCACCAGGATATATCTAGGTACTTGTCTTCTTTCCTTAATTCCTGCAGGGCCCTTAATGGTTGACGACAAGTCTTTTGGGATCTCCAGGAAATTTTCTAGTGTATTATTTCTTTTCCTTCAGTGTCTCTATCCTCTGCTTCTAGGATTCTTATTACACAGACTTTGGACTTTTGTTTTTCTGTTTTTTTAAATCTTATTTAGACTTTGGACTTTTGGACTTCTTGGTTCATTGCTAGTGTGTAGAAATACAATTGGTTTTTATATGTTCATCTTATATACTGCAACCTTGTTGAACTTATTTATTAGTTCTAATAGTTTTTTTTTTTAAGTGGATCCCTTAGGATTTTCTGTATATAACATCATGTCATCTGCTAATAGAGATAGTTTTCCCCTTTCCTTTCCAATCCAGTTAACTTTTATTTCTTTTTCTCGCCCATTTTCCCTTTCTAGAATCTTCAGTACAGTGTTGAATAGAAGTGTTGAAAGTGGATATCCTTGTATTGCTTGTAATCTGAGCTTTGTATTGTTCCTAATCTGAGCTTTCAGTCTTTCAGAGCTGTTTATTTTTGAATAGATAATTCTTGACATACTATGAAATCCTGAAGGTGGTCCCTCTTTCCCTCCCCCATCTCTCAGCTGCCCAGTTCCCTCCTCTTGGAGGCAGCCCTCTTAACCACTTTCATTTATGAGCATGTACCTGTATATTCCCTATTATTACATTATTCCTTTTCAGGCAGGTGGGTGTCTGCTGTACTAACTGGTCTGTCCCTGGCTTCACTTATTGTATCTTGGCCGTCTTTGCATACAAGACACGTAGAGCTTCCTCATTCTTTTTCATGGGTGCCTCATTCATTGTATGGGTATGCCATTCCCCAGTTTGTTGATGAACATGCAAATGATTTCCAGTCTTTTGCTGCAATGGATAACCTTGTCATTTTGCATACAGATAAACAAAGAGATTGACAGTGCTACAGTGTGTTAGGTGCAGTGACAGAGATGTGCAGTGGGGGGAAGGGAAAGTTTCCGGAGGAGACTCCAGATGGAGCCTTAAGAAAGGCTTGGGGTGAGCACTGGCATCTGAGTGGGCCTTACAGGCTGGGCAGAATTTCAGAAGGGTAAATGTGTGTAAAGGAGCAACAGCTCAGGTGTGACTGGGGAAATCAGCAGTATTAGTTATCTATTGTTGCATAACAAATCACCCCAAGATTTAGTGGCTTGAAATGTCATTTATTATCTTGAAGTTTCTGTTAGGGGAGGGGATTACACAAGGACATGAATACCAGAAGACAGGGATTATTGCCAGCCATTTTAGACAATTGACTCCAATAGCAAGTTGCAGTGAGGATGGGATTGGCCAGAGCAGGCTAGGGCAGCAGGATGGAGCCATTGTTGTACAAGGGGTCTTTAGAAAATTCATGGAAAATGAGTATAATGAAAAAACTATGCATGGATTGCAAAATTTTTTGCACCAAAATAAACTCGTACTATTTTGTTATAATATGCTTGAACAGCATCCAGTTTGAGTCAGAAAGAAGGATAAGACATCAGTTTGAAAAGAGCCCCTATTGGAGCAACATCAATTCTGCTAAAACTAAAGCAAGAATGAAGATCAAATTTATAGTGAAGCTTGGGTGGAAGAATGGTGAAATCATCGATGCTTTATGAAAAGTTTATGTGGACAATGCCCCAAAGAAATCAGCAGTTAAGTTGATAACTCATTTTAAGAAGGGATGAGACAGTCTTGAAGATAAAGCCTTCAGCAGCAGACCATCCACATCAATTTGCAAGGAAAAAATTACTCCTGTTCATGCCCTAATTGAAGAGAACTAATGATTAACAGCAGAAACAATAGCCAACACCATAAATATCTCAGTTGGTTCAGTTTACAAAATTCTGACTGAAAAGTTACAGTTGAACAAACTTTCCACTCAATGGGTGCCAAAACTCTTGTGCCCAGATCAGCTGCGGACAAAAGCAGAGCTTTCAATGGAAATTTCAAACAAGTGGGATCAAGATCCTGAAGGATTTCTTCAAAGAATTGTAACAGGAGATGAAACATGGCTTTACCAGTATGATCCTGAAGATAAAGCACTGGCTGACTGGAGCTCAGTTGGGTAGAGTGTGGTGTTATAATACCAAGGATAAGGGTGCAGATCCCCATACCAGCCAGCTGCCAAAAAAAAAAAAAAGGAAACCGAAGACAAAGCACAATCAAAAGCATGACTATCAGGAGGTGGAAGTGGTTCATGCAAATCAAAAGCGGACCTTTCAAGAGCAAAGGTTATGGCAGCAGTTTTTAGGGATGCTCAAGGCATTTTGCTTGTTGACTTTCTGGAGGGCCAAAGAATGATAACATCTGCTTATTATGAGAGCGTTTTGAGAAAGTTAATCAGAGCTTTAGCAGAAAAACACCTGGGAAAGCTTCCCCAGAGAGTCTCTATCCACCATGACAATGCTCTTGCTCATTCCTCTCATCAAACAAGGGCAATTTCATGAGAATTTCGATGGGAAATCATTAGACATCTACCTTATAGTCCTGATTTGGCTCCTGACTTGTTTTGTTTTCTAATCTTAAAAAATCTTTACAGGGTACCCATTTTTCTTCAGTTGATAATGTAAAAAAGACTGCAGTGATACGGTTAAATTCCTAGGACCCTAAATTCTTTAGGGATGGACTAAATGGCTGTTATTGTTGCTTACAAAAGTGTCTTGAACTTGATGGGCTTATGAGAAATAAAGTTTGTATTTTTTATTTTTGTCTTTTAATTCCATTTTTCCACAGACTTTTTGAAGTCCTTTTATAGATAATCTTACATGCTTGGCTGAGAGGTTGAGACCGATCCGAGAACAATGGGAGCCACGGAAGGTTTTTGAGCAGGAGAATAATGTGATAGCTGTCATCTAAGACAATCTGCTAGCATTATACTAGAGGGTCGAAAACGAAGACAGACATTCAGGGAGGGACCTAGACTAGGAGATGTCTATAGGAACCTAGGTGCGAAGTTTTTTGTTTTGGGTTTTTTTTTTTTTGGCCTGTGGTAACAATTAGTATGTATTGAGCACCTTCTCTGTACTGAATACTTTAGCTGCATTTTCTCTCATCTTTGAAATGACTACAGAAATGAGGTATTACTGATTTATATTCAGTTTGCAGCTGAGGAAACAGCCTCAGAGATGTTGAGTAACTTGCATATGGTCACACAGCTAGTCAGCAGCACTCAGGTCTGACTGGCTTTGATGACTGTGCCTTTTAGTGAGAGTGGGAGTGGAAAGATGGGAGTGACTGGGGAGATGAGGTCTTGGCCCTTCCCTGAATACAGAAAGGAGATGGAGGAGTCTGAGAGGCTGACTTTTTGAACCTGGATAGCTGGGACAAAGATGACACTGTTACGGAGGAAGAGAGGCTAGAGGGAATGCTGGTATGGGTGGGAGGTGAGTCATCCTGGAATATGGGGTATTTGTTGGAAGGGTCCTTCCCAATTATAGGAAGCATGTAAATAGTTCCCGTACTTTGTATATGAAGATGTACCCACAGCCAAAAAGGGCTCTAAAAGTGGGAGCTTGTCGTTCAGAGGGTAGGGTGGGGTTGTTTGTTTGAACACTGGGTTTACAGGTTCCCGTGGCAGCCAGTACACCATGTGGCGGGGCCTCTGGTCCTTCATCTGTGCGGCATAGGTCTTTGCGGACAGTGACCATAACTGGCACTTGGCTGTGTTGTAGGCTTTCAAAGCTCTTTCACTTCTTTTGAGTCTCACAACACCACTGTTGAGGTGATCATCATTCCCTATTTGATTTACAAGAAAACCACGGCCCAGAGGAAAATTGATTTGCTCAGGGAGAATCAGTGTTTCAGTTACCTGCCACAGTGTAACAAATCACTGCACAACTCAGCAGCTCAAAACCACCACCGTTTACCCTTTCTCCTCATTCTCTGAGTCGCCTGGCCCACCTGGGGGTTCTGCCCCACATGATGTCAGCTGAGCTTGCCCATTCGGTTGCCTTCAGCTGGACTGTAATGTCCCAAGTGGCCTCTCTTGGCATGGCCTCTAATCCTTCAGTAGGCTATCCTCAACTTCTTACAGTATGGTAGCTGGGGGTCAGACCTGTTGGGGCCTGGGCTCAGATCCCAGAATGCAACCTCGGCCACATTCTACTGGTCAAAGCAATGACTGGGCCAGCCTAGATTCAAGGACAGGAACCAGACTTCTTCTCTTGATGGGAGGAGTGGCAAAGGGTTTGTAGCCATCTTTAGTCCACAGACAGCCAGTAATGGGTTGGACCCAGATCTGTGTGACTGAAATCCAGGTTCTTCCTGCCACTCTATACTGCATCCCTTTCTGCTGCTGACTCTTTGCGAGCTTGCTGGCTTTTGTATGTTGTTGGAAGGAACTGATTTTTCTTTTGTCCTCCCAAAGTGAAAATTCTATTAGTTGACCCCTTTTCACAGGTTAGCATCCAAGATCACTGGGCCTGAGGGAACCTTCCAAAATAAGCTTTGCCCTAGAGATTTGCTAGCTTCCCCCCAAGCTTCAGCACTGATTGCCACACATACATGGAGTTTCCCTGTGGAGTTTCCCTTTCTGTGCTTAGTGGCCTTTTGATCCAAGGTGCTGGCTGGGTGGAGTACTTTTGTGCATTTCAGCCACACGTGCAGGTTAACCCTGTTTCGAGTTGTCTTAGATGGTGTCCAGTCCAGTGATTCCCAAACATGGCTCACCTGACATAATTGCCAGGGAATTCTGGAAAACATTTGGACTCCTGGGCCTTGCCTCAAGCCTATTGAATTAGTATTTCTAGGGATGGAGTCCAGGAATCCGCATTTTAAAGCTCGCTGTTGATTTGGGAATGCAGCATGGTTAGGGAATCACTGACCTCCAGTAGGTGGCATCTTCCCTTGGCTCAGTCATCTCAGAAAGATGCCTTTAAGTCATTGACCAGAGGAAGCCATGTGGGAGAGAATGATTCATCCAGAGGGTCTCACATTTCGCAACCAGGAATTGACTCCTGAGAGTATCCAGGAAGTTTCTGACTGAATCTGCTCAAATCTTGAATATTCTTTTGCATTCTTTGATAGTATCTGAGCTTTATGGCTGCTGGTTTTCTTTTAAACTGTTTGCCAGGGGAGCAAGCCTTTCCAGCAGTCAATAGACCTTCCCTAGCCAGGACCAACTTGGTCTGATTTATTTGGAATACGAAATTCCTTTGCTTAGCTGTCTGGTTGGTATCTTTGGTGTGAAAAATATGACAACCCTAGAGATATCCAAGTTAGTACAGCAACTGTACCTTTCTAGTCCCATGCCTTGGGTACACTTGTAGAGGTAGATTTAAAAATATTTGGAAAATACAGGGAAATATAAAGAAGAAAATAAAAATTACCTAGAACCATCTCAGAGAATCACCGTGGTTAATATTTTGTTGGATACTCTTTGTGCCTTTTTTCTCTCTCTCTCTCTGACCCCTTTTTGAAAACCATATTGAAGTCATATTGTGGTGCCGTTTTTTAGCAGCTTTATTGAGATATAACTCATAAAGTTCATCTGTTTACAATGTACAATTTGATGTTTTTTAAGTATTTATAGAGTTATGCAACCATCACTATAATCTTGTTTTAGAATGTTTTCATAATCCCAAAAAGAAATTTGTAATCCATTAGCATTCACACCCATACCCCCAGCCTGCCCCAGCCCTAGACAACCTTTCTATCTACTTTCTATCCCCACAGATTTGCCTGTTCTGGATATTTCGTATTAATGGGATCATACAATATGTGGTCTTTTGTGACTGGTTTCTTTCACTGAACATATTGTGATTACTATTTCGAAACCTGCTTTAAACATTTATATCACTAACAATTTGAAATGAGTTTTCAAGAATGCATTTTTAACAGCAGAGCAATATTCTGTCCCATGAGAGTATCTGATCTTTTTTAACCAGTCCCACCGATGGACCTCTAGGTTATTTCTCATCTTTTGCTATTATATCTAATGCTCCCCGCATTCAGAAATCATCTCGTTTGTTGATTTATTGGTTAATTGTCTGAATCCCTGACTAGAACAGAAACTCACTGAGGGCAGCTACCCTGTCTTTCTTGTTAATATTGTCTCCTGCAGTGCCTGGCATAATTCTTGGCACTTGGTAGGGATTCAGTTTTTAAAGAGAGAGAGAGAGTGTGTGTGTGTGTGTGTAATTTTGACTGAATTAAAATGTAAGGGTATTGATAAATTTTGCCAAATTGCCAAATTACCCTCTCACTACAGTATAAGAGTACCTGACTTACTGCCCCATTGAATCTGGATTAATTATACAGGAAGTCCTATGATCTTTTGAATTATACAATGACTTGTTAACCAGTTAGTTTGGGAATCAGTTTGGCTTATACCCTTGTCTGTGGGCCACAAAAGGCCAGGCTGTTGGGTAAGACGGTGGTGTCTGGGAGGTTTGGCCTCCTGCGTCCCCAGTGTGGCCCCATGGTATGGCATCATTTCCTGTTGCCCTTAGGCTGCATCGTGTTCTCTTGCCACTTCCTGTTGTGTGTGGGCATGTTGGAGAGTGAGTAGAGTTGGGTTTGTAAAGAATGTGTAAGAAGATGTTGGTTCTGGCTGCTGATTGGAATGGGTTTTGAAGTCATCAGGAGAGTTGTCACACTGGAAGTTGTGTGTCTTCAAAAATAGAAATGCAGAAATGCTTCCAAGAAATTGTCTGATGCAATCGGCCCAGTCTGCCCTGTCTGAGGGTGGTGGGCACCCACATGGCTGGTAAACGCTGCCTGAGTCACCCATGGCCACAGTGCCTGCTCCTCTCCACACACGTCCTGTCTGGGGAAGCCTGCTACACACCCATGATGAAGAGCCACCCCCGAGAGCTTGCCAGGGTTGTGGGCAGGTCTCCTAAGGTCACAGCAGCAGCCTCTCGCTTATGAGTTTCACAGCAGTTCTTCTCTGCAAAGATGAGTTGTTTGTTTTTTAGATAAATATGTGGAGTATACACTTGGGAATCGGAGGAAAAGCTGTATGGCCAATACAGCTCTTGTGTGTAACAGAGAGCTCATGTGTACCTGTGGTGGGTTCAGTTAAGGGCCTAGAATTCACCTTCAACAACAACAGCTGACTGGTCATCCTTTTATTCGTCTCATGGTTTTCCTATCACATTCCCCTTGGGATGTACTCCAAGCCCTCCCCAACTCACCCCCAACTGTCTCAGAAGACACTGCCTCTTGTAACTTTGCTGAGATCTCAAGCATTACAAATGCCTTTAACTTCTTTTCTTTGCAGCTCAGAAATCTCTCATATGTTTGGTTTCTCTCACATAATTGTTAATTGCTTTATTATTCAGCAGTTACCAAGTGGCTACTGTGTACTTAGTACCTTATTAGACTCTGGAAATACTCAGAAGAAAGAGACCAGCCGCTGCCCTGTAAGAGGTGAAGCGTCTTTCTCCCTTGGCCTCCGTTCTCCTTCCCCTCTGACTGCGCCTTTGCTGCCCTGGTTCCTCTTCTTTCCTCTGCTGAGTGTGAGCATTCTTCAGGCTTCTGCCCTCTCTCTGTTTCTCTCACCCTCTCCCTCAACATGCTTGTCCCTTCCCATAGCTGTGCCCATCTCTTATAGACACCAGATACTAAACTTCTTATACCAAATCCTTTTCTCTTGAATGTCAGGTCCACTTGTCCGCCTGCCTGCTGGAGTGCTCAGCCTTCAAGGCAAAGCTCATTTTTGTCTCGCCTCTTGCATGTCTCCTTTCTGTTCATAATGCATCATTCTCTCAGTGCCCAGAAGCCTTACTGACAGCTTTAACCTCCCTCTCTCTTCTGTCAAGCACAGATTGTCCCTCATTCTCTTGAGCGTTTGTCCCACTGTTCTGATTTTACTGCCTGTAGTGGGTTGAATGGCAGCCCCCCAAAAGACATGTTCACATCCCATCCTCAGAGCCTGTGAATGTGACCTTATGTGGAAAAAGGCCCATGTGGGGATTCTTCCCTATACTGCACTGCAGATGTGTACAAACCTGTGCTCATTGTCCTCCTCTCTGGGCCTCGGCTTGGTCCCTGGTCTGAAATAGTGACAGTGTTTCCAGTTTACATAGCAATTGTGTGTTTATTCCTCCATTTGATCTTCCCAAGTTCAAAGGAAGGGTTTATTGCCTCCGCTAGCCCCCATCCCCAACTCCTAGATTAGGAGACATACAGGCTATGTGTGCAGAAGCTGCAGTGTGGTTTATATTTTTATAATTGGAGAGATTCAGTGGCCAGCCAAATCGCTTGGTCTATGCATGGAGGGTTTCAAGCTTGGACAAGCCTGGGACTCTGACTCAAATCCAGCCTATCCCTATGTCATCTTGCTACAGTTCTCCTCATTCACAGTTTGTCTTGGAGCTGGGCATGGTGGTGGCTGAGATGGTGGATTACACAGCTGGTGGTCTAGGAGGGTGCATAGAGTATGTGCATACGTGAGGTGGTAGGACAAAGCGATTAAGAGCAAGGGCTCTGGAGTTAGACCTGGGTTCAGTTTCAGGCTCTGTGACCCTACCTAAGTGATCTTGGGAAAGTTTTCTTTGCCTCACTGAGCCTCAGTTTCCTCATCTGTAAGTTGGGACAAACAAAGGTACCTATCTGTCTTAGTCCATTTGTGTTGCTAACAAAATACATGAGACTGGGTAATTTATTTATATATTTATTTATTTATTTATTTTTTAAAAGATGACTGGTAAGGGGATCTTAACCCTTGACTTGGTGTTGTCAGCACCACACTCACTCAGTGAGCTAACCGGCCATCCCTATATGGGATCTGAACCCACAGCCTTGGTGTTATCAGCACCACACTCTCCCGAGTGAGCCACGGGCCGGCCCAAGACTGGGTAATTTATAAACAGCAGAAATTTATTTCTCACAGTTCTGGAGGCTGGGAAGTCCAAGATCAAGGCACCAGCAGATTTGATGTCTGGTGAAGACTGCTCTCTGCTTCCAAGATGGCACCTTATTGCTGTGTCCTCCAGAGGGGACAAATACCATGTCCTCACATGGGAGAAAGGATGGAAAGGCAAGAGAAGCCTAGCTAGTTCCCTCCAACCCTTTCGTAAGGGCACTAATCCATTCATAAGGGAGGAGCCCTCATGACCTAATCACCTCCAAAATGCCCCATCTCCTAATACTGCTGCATTGAGGGTTAAGTTTCAACATGAATTTTGGAGGGGATGTAACATTCAAACCATAGCAGCGGCTTATAGAGTAATTGGGGAATTAAATGAAAGAATGCTCATAAAACATTCAACACATGCCTGATTCTTTGTGAACACTTAATAAATGTTAGGTAGCATTATTGTAAATGACCAGCTTCCACTGTGGAGAGTGGTAAGTGCATTGATGCCCCAAGCCACTGGGCACACTGCTGCAGAGGTCATGGTCCCCCTGGAATTATGTAACAAGGGGAAACAGAGAAAGAACATTTCCAGTATTGCCTTCTCCATGACATCGCGGTCTGTCCCTGAACTGCACAGGGGAGCTTTCTGTTCTTTGAACTCCATAGCTCTTGGTATTTCTCTTGGGGGCTTTCATAGTCTTTCTTGTATTATGATTATCTTTCACTCCACTGTATGTTCCCTGAGGTAAGGATTGGGCATTGGGTAACTGATTATTTGAATTGAACCTTGGGATTCAGCCACTAGGAGTGGTCAGGCTGCTGGTAATGAAACGTGGCTCCCGACCTCCACTGCTGGGCAGTCTGTTTCTCCGATGGCTGTACAGATACAGGGTTTCCTGCTTCCAAAGAGCTTTTCTACTCTGTACATGGGACTCGAAGTGGCTCCAGAAACCTGAAGCGCTGCCACTCTTGGAGTCTGTCACCACCTCTCCCACTTCCCAGAAGGAGCAGAGCTTTGACGGGCCAGGCACAGGAGGGAAACATGGGTTTACTGCTAAGGTCATGGTTAGTCCTGGGGCCAGGGTGTAGGGTATGGTTGCTTTTGGTTTACTGTTTTAGAAAGAAACAAAAATTATGTACATTCTTTTTTTTTTTTTTTTTTTTTTTTTTTTTTTTTTTTTTCCCGCGCCTCGCTCAGCCAGTGAGCGGGAGCCGGTCTGTATGTGGGATCCGAACCCTCGGGCGGCGCGCGCCGCCGCGCTTCCCAAGCGGCGCACTATCCAGTGCGCCACCGGGCCGGCCCCCTATGTATATTCTTAATACTGAGTGTTAAGAATCTTCTCTGGAGCACCCAGGAATAACCTATCGCTCACCTGGTGACTGTATCTGTAACTGCTTACAGGACATCTTCATCTAGGGGTCTCCAGAGCTCCTGAAACTCAACATGCCCCAAAATGGTCACTTATACTTTTCTGACAGACCTACTCTTCTTCCCACAGTCCCCACCTTAATGTCAGCGTCACCATCCCCCTGGTCACCTTATGGTTACTCTCCATTTCTCTCCTCTCCAGTGCCTTTCAAACAGTCACCAATTCTTATTCATTCTTCCTTCTTAATACCTCTACTGCTTTTCACCGTAAAGTCTGGTGACAGTAGTGCAACCTCAGCATGCTGTTGTTTGCATCATATTTTCAACCTTTCTGTGTCATCTTGTTTAGGAATTTCTTTCATAAGCAGAATGTGACTGGGTTTTAAAATTTTAAATCTGACAATCTGTCTTAGGTAAGTTTAATTATATTTTTGGGAATTGACCTAAATATATTATGTTTTTTAGTACTTTACATATACCTTCCTTTTTGCCTATTTTTCTCCTTCCTGCTTTTGTTGGATTGATTGAGTTTTCTTTATTCCCATTACTAGTTTGGAAGTTATACATCTTATTTCAGTTCTTGCTCCTATATTTTCTCATCTTTCCCCCCATCTTTTTACTTTGAAAAATGTCAAACTTAGGGAAAATATGAAAACAGTACAGCAAACATTTGTATTCTCCTTAATTACATTCAATTAATACATTTTTCTATCTCTCTCTACTTTTGTTTAGAACCATTTGAAATTAAGTGTGGATTTGTTTTTCATCTTCTTGATCAGGATTTAGTGTGCCACTTCTGTTTGTTTGTTTATTTATTTGTTTAAAGATTAGGGGATCTTAACTCTTGACTTGGTGTTGTCAGCACCACCCTCTCCCAAGTGAGCTAACCGGCCATCCCTATATAGGGATCTGAACCTGGGGCCTTGGTGTTATCAGCACCACACTCTCCCGAGTGAGCCACGGGTCGGCCCCACTTCTATTTAAAGACTAAGTTTTTGGGGAAAAAACCTTTATTTTGGAATGATTTTAGGTTTAAATCTAGATTTATGGAGAGTTTCTGTATCCCTTCACCACGCTTCCCCTAATGTTAAGCTGTTACATTAATTCTTCTTTAAATTCTGGAAAATTCTCAGCCGTTACCTCTTTGGCTCTATCATTTTCTCTTCTCTGGTCTCTAGAATTCCTCTTAGACGTATGTTGACCTTTCTACCACCAAAGTCTCTGTATTTGTTCTTTCTGTGTTGCTTTATCTCTTTAATCATATAGATTTTCTTGTTTTGTACTCTCTGAGATTGTTTTAATATTTCTAATACTTTGGATGCTGCTTCTCTTTTTGTGTCTGATGGATGTCCCTCTTGGTGGTTTATTTCATTGTGTGGTTTGTAACTTTGCATTATGAGCTCATCTTCAGGAGGGGTTCTATTTTCTGGGTGAGTCTTGTGTCCTGGGTTGTGAAAATCTCTCTCAGAGAAGTTTGTTTGCTTCTGGTTGGGCCATAAGTGTTTTGCTGGTCCTGGCTCATTTTTTGTTTATTTCTCAGTGTGGCACCCCCTCACCACTCTGGTAGTGTAAATTCAGATACATACCCATGGGTAGGACTAACTTAGTAGTTTAAGAAAGAGAGCTCCTACTCCTACCTAGCCCTCCACCGAGCCTTGTAGAAATGGCAAACTTCTTGTTGCTTTTCTATACTGGACAGCCCTTTGAGGCTCTCATCTTGACATGGGGACTCAAACCCACAGCCAGGCATTAAACCACTTCACATGTGGGTGCACCAGTCCACTGGTCATTGTGGTGTCAATTCCAGTCACTGTTCATATGTCCGTTCTTATCATTTCTGGCACATGGGGAATTTCTTTCAAGTTTGGCTGCCTGTCTAAGGATATCATTTGTTTTATTTTATGTAGTATTTCTATGTGACTGTAGTGGGAAGGGGAAGCTCTTTCACATTAATTCAGTCCACTATACTGCTGAAAGTTCAAGTCCAAATCCTTAGCATGGTATATGAAGCCATTCATGATCCAGCCTGTCTCCCTCTCCTGCATAAACTTAGTTTTTGAATTTTACACTTCAGCAAATTGAACTGTTTGCATACCATGTCCTGTAGTGTTTAAGAGCTCAGGTTTTAAGAGTCCATCTGTTTGGTTCAGAGCCTGTCCTTTCATAATGTATGATTGTGGAGAGTTACTTATCTTCTCTGTGACTTAGTTTTCTCATCTATAAAATGGCAGCATCTGGCTGTAGTAAGCCTGATCCTTGTTAGCACCCTCTGTGGTGGTTGTCTCTAGCAGGCCACACTCCTGGGCGACTTTGCACATGCTTGTTCCTTTCCTGGAAGTGCCTGTCCCCCCTTGACTTCTTTCCTCCATTCCTCCTGACAGAGCAACCTTTAATCCTGTGCGGGGTCTCTTTCTATAGTAATCATTACTGTATGGGTCGCTGCTTGTTTACATGTCTCCTTTCTTAGCAGTCTCTCAGCCCCTTGAGAGCAGGGTCTTGTTTTTCTTGGTGCTTGAAGCTCCTGGCATTTGGTGGCCACTCAGTGTTGCTGATTGAGTTGAATTGCATTGAATTTCTATGGTTGCATAGAAGCAAGGGTTGGGACTGATAGGGGACATAGATACAGGAAGAGACAGCAGGAAAGTTTGTTTCTTGGCAAGTTTTGTGCCAGGTTGATAGAAGTGTGGATCGATGTGGCTGGGACACAAGGTAACAATTTTCAGTCGCTGAGGGTGCCAGAGACTTAAAGCAAGCCAGGGGCCAGAAAAATCCACTAAACCTTGCAAATTAAAGTAGTTTCGGCCTTAAGAATGCATATCCCACATTCCATCCCCAAACTCTGCCAGGAGGAGGAATACAAACTAATTATAATCCCTAGTGGCCCCTCAGCATCTTTAATTTTACAATAAGGCTGCACTTCTGAAAGTGACAATTGCATTATGAGGCAAGGAAACTATATGAGAGTCCACAGGACAAACCATGATACCTCAGAAGCAGCAACTGCTGGTAAGTTGCCCCTGGGAGACCTTGGAAATTAGCAGGTGACACTGTAAAATTAATCTGTCGTTATTTGGAGAAATGTGTAAGCTCAGGACCCTGGTGTTTAAAGCAGTGTGTCACACACACCCGCTGCTGCCTGTCGCTTCTAACTCAGTTAGGTTTCTACCCAACTGAGATGTAAACAACTAAAAAGGGTGGATTGGATAGGCCCTGGGTAGAGCTAAACAGGACCTATGCCATCCTCCTCAGGTTCTCCCAAATTCTCTGGACTCTTGGGACTTTATCACAGGAATATTCTCAGAAGAGAAGGGAGTTGAACCTGTGAAGATCCCCAGTGAGTGTCTATCAGATGGCAGTCTCATGGGAACAGTGAACAATGACAGCATCGACTCTCAACTCCCTTAGCTGGAATTTCAGGAATCAGCTTGAACTCAGAGGTTGGCACAGGACTAGAGCTTGGTGGACAGCTTTGACCTATACTCATGATTCCAGTTAGTTTTTTTCCTGGCATCTCTCAGTCTGTGGTCATGTATTGAGCACCTGTGTGTTCAGTACTGTGCTGGGTGCTATTGCTGAAGGTACTGAAATAGTAATGGCACAGTCCCTCTCCTCAGAAAGGAGTGCTTGCAGTCTAGTAGGAGAATTCCTAGCACACAGAAACCAGTTGTGCAAGAATGTAATTCTTTGTGATGCCACCATGTGCAAATCTGTCCCTTTGACAACCTGATACTTTTGCTCAAAAGAAGCTATTCTCATCCTGAGGGTTGCACTATTAGTTTATTTTTTTCTTGGGTGACTTGCTAGTATTGTTACTGAATGATATGAAATTTCTGAGGAATGGCTCCAGCTCTGCTCTCTGTTGGTTTTTATGAACTCTCCTTTCTTCCATTTCTCCAAATAACAACAGATTAATTTTGCAGTGTCACCTGCTAATTTCCAAGGTCTCCCAGAGGCAACTTACCTGCAGTTGCTGCTTTTGAGGCATCATAGTTTGTCCTGTGGATTCTCAATAGTTTCCTTGTCTTCTCAAGTTTGACTTTCCACTTTTCTAGGAGAGTGTATTTCAAAGTGATTGCTGAATCAAGATCGCTGGGAATGGGTCTTGAAATCTGTTACTGAAGATTGGAGGAAAATGGAGCAAATTGGGATCTGAAGCAGTTATGGATGGATTCATGGATGGGGATTCTGAGTTAGGTAGTCCGTAGTTTAGACAGTTGCGAAAACTCCACTAGGTCATGAATAACTCGGGCTCCTTCCAATTCCCTGCTCTAACCATTCTTAGAGTGTGGTGACTATTCTCATGGCCCCAAATAGTTGCCATGGTTCCACGTATCATACCACATTCCAGGCGGCAGAATAGAGAAAGAGAGAAAGAAGAATGATGTCTTGCCTCTTTTTTAAGGAGACTTTAAGAAAGTCTTCTGCCTCTACCGTGTTCTGTGACTGAGGGAAAGTTACCTAATATCTCAAGCCACAGTTACCTCATTGGTAAGATGGGCATGATAATACCTACCTCCAGAGGGTGAGGACTAGGGAGAATACAGAAAGAGTTCCTGGCACTTGATGTCCCGCCTGCAGCGAGAAACAGTAACTGCTGCTGCAGCACACCTTGACACTAGCCCCTTTCCCTCTCTCTCCCCCACTTCCTGTCTTTGTGGCTCTGCCCTGCCCCTTACCTTTGCTCTGGCCCCAGTCATGAGTAATTTAAGAAAACCAAGTTTAACTGATTCGTGAATCAATTAGGAATTACATTTGGCAGCTAGACCAGAAATAGCAGTGGCTTCAACCAGTAGAAGTTTTCTCTCTTATCACATAAAAGAAGGCTGGGAAGACAGTCCAGGGCTGGTCTCTCTGCTCTGCCATCCTTAGTAGGCTTCCAACCCCAAGGTTGCATCAAGGTCTGAGATGGCTGCTGGAGCTCCAGTCATCATGTCAGGTTTCTAGGAAGAACACAGGAGGAAGGGAGGAAAGGCAAAAAGGACACATGCTCCCACTTAGGGAACTTTCCTTCAAGTCCCACCCAGTAGCTTCAACTTCCCCTCACTGGCCCCCCACTGGCCCCCCACTAGATGCAAGGAAGTCTGAGAAGTCTTTTGGCTGGGCACATTGCCACATGAAATAGAATTGGGATTTTGACACTAAGAAAGAAAGGGAGAGTGGATATTGGGTAAACAGTTAGCAGGATCTGCCACCATTTATTCAGCATCGATTTAGCAACTTCTCTCTGCTATTTAGTAAGAACAGTCCAGTGCCCCATTCCAGAGAGAAGACATAGATAAGTAAATCAGTACACTGCAGAGTGAGGATGGTACAGGAAGAGGGGTGGAGTGGAGAAAGGCATGAGGAAGGGCAGCTCACACACCACAGGGGGCAGCTCTTTAGTTTCTCTGTGCCTTCTCTTCTGCTCTCTCCCTTTTGTTATCATTGTCTTTGTTGTGGTTGGGATTTGTTTTTGCCCCTCCATTCTGACCTCAGCAACAGCTCCTAGAACCCAAGGAAGCAGGAACACTTGGCAGCTTAGTAGGAACCTCTGGGATGGGAGCCATTGTTTGAAGAGCCAAGTTCCAGGCCCATAAGGCAATTAGAGGCAAATGGCAGGAGGGCATCCTGTTCCTGGACACACCGTGGCACTGCCAGGAGACTTTGCTCCAGGAATGGGGCATCAGCAAGAGAGGTGTTCCTGACCAGACACCTGGCATTACCTGTGCTGTGCCTGTCACAAAATGAAACCTTTAGAGCAATAAAATCCTTCTCCCGGTCCCGTAAAATGGGTATAAATGTTTCCTCCACATTGATTAATCTGAAGTCTTGGTATGCTGCAGTGTTAATCATACGTAAAAAAATACAACTTCTACTTACTACAAAAGGTCTTGACCATTGAACATTGATATTCCTAGTTGGAACTCAAAGGAAATTTTTGGAATAATTTGGGTGACTCACATTATCTTTCATTTTGATCCCAAGGAACATCCGTTGTTGTTCCCTTTGGGGAGTCAGAGAGGCAATGAGAAACCTGTTGCAAAGATTTTTTTAAAAAGCATATACCAGCCCTTAAGTATTTAGAGTGTTTCAGGGAAAACTGAAGGGTAAAAAGGTTGTTAGTTCTGGGATAGTGCACTCCTTACGAGCCTGGCTGTGACTCTGGGCAAGTTACCCTTATGTCCTCAGTTTCTTCATCTGTCAAATTTTGATCTTGGTGTTTCTTCCCTGACAGCGCTGTTACAGAGATTAAGAAGCACATGGGAAGCACTCAATACTAATAACCTTGTTATTAGTATTGCTCTTACCCACTGGCTAGTGGTTGGACCCATATGTTGGGACCAGAGTGTGGAAGGCCTTGGATGCCATATTAAGGAGTTGGATTTGTGGGTAGGGGTGTGACAGATCATGTCCAGGCTTAGGAATGTCACTGGCAGCAGTGGGAAGGCTACACTGGAACAAGGAGTGTCTGGAGGCAGGTCCAGGTGAGGCGTGGGCAGAGCCTCAGCTGACAGTGGCAAAGTCAGGGAAAGGGGAGAATGGGCAGGCTGGCTGGTGAGCTCAGTTGGTTAGAACATGGTGCTAATAACACCAAGGTCCAGGGTTCAATCTCTGTACTAGCCAGCCACCAAAAAAAAGGTGGGGTGGAATGGTTAAGTGAGTAGTGAGAGAGGACCCAACGATGCTAGAGTTTCAGCCTGTGAGACTGGGGGATGGTGTCCCATCTCTACAAGGAGCATTGGAGGTGGAACAGATAGGGGTGCCAAGAGAGGAAAGAGGCACACGGTGATTAGTTGAGCATGTTTTGCCCGCCAGGCACTCTGCTGGGCATGAGGTCAGGGATGCCTGTGGCCTCGCAACAAGATAATTTGTTGCATTTTGGACACATTATAAAGCCCCTTCGAGGCCTCCATGTGGTATTTAGACAGTTAGCAGGAGAGAGGCCCAGGACAAAGATGTAGGATGCAGTCTTAGTATGTGAAATCACCTGCGGATGGTTTGTATAATGAGCAGGGAAGCCAGCCAAGGACAGAACTGGGTGGGGAGGAGCGAGGGAGGATCACCATTTCAAGGGTGCATGAAAGAAGAGCAGTCTTGCAGAGTGCAGAGCCCCCAGAGGAGAGGGCTTTGAGGTGGTTGGCAGTGCCACTGCAGCAGTGAGATGGAGGCAGGACAGGGCCGTGAAGTGCCTCGTAGACTAGTGGGCAAGAGGAGGTCATCAGGGACCTTTGAGAGAGCTGTTTCACATGGGAGGAGATGGCAGTGCTTTGCTGGTGGTGGTTCTTATACTTTGTATTTATATAGTTTTTAACAGTTTTCAAGGCTCTTCACATTCACGTGGCATGCCCTCTCACCAGCCTGTCAGGCAGGGGGATGAGAAGCTGAAGTGAAGCTCAGCCAGCCCACCTGACCCACACTGGGCAGAAAAGGCTTGCTTCCTAAAGGAGGGGCTTCCTCAAGGGCAGAATGGACCTGGCAGGCAGGGCCAAGGCCTGGGGCTTCGTGTGGGGAGCAAGGTGCATTTGACCTAGGGGAGTGGTGGGAAAGAAGCTAGCAGAGAGGCAGAACCTAGATCAAGATGGGCCTTGTACCATCAGAAGTTTGGGTTTTGTTCTGACAGTAACGGAGTTTTTGAAGAGTTCTAAGCAGGGACATAGATACGACCAGGTTTGTGAATTAGAAAGATCAGTCTGGCTGCAGACTGGGGAGGGGGCAGAAAGTGGAAGCAGAGGGCCCTCTAAGAGACTGTTGCTGTAATTCAGGTGAAAAATGATGAGGGTGAATCAGGGAGATAATTAGGACTTGGATGAACAGTACTTGATTCATCTGGTATTTAGATAATTTGAATCTTGAGGGATACTGGGGGATGAGGAGATAGCTTCAAGGAGTTAACTTTAAGGTTGAGACCCCTGGCAGGAGTCCATCCAAACATAAACCAGGAAGGCAATGACGGAATCCACCTTACTGTCAACTTGGCAACAGGATCTTGTTAGTTGACCCTGAAAGTCAGCTCCTCAAGGTCAAGGTGAGGCTTCAGAATAGGCTGCCTTGTAGATGTGAGAGAGAGGCAGACATGGCCTTGCAGAAAGGTGCTGCAGTCTCTCTCCCACTACCTCCGGCATGTGGATGTTTCTGACCTCAGGAAGCCCTCCTTGTACTCTGTGAAGCTCTTAGTGCTGGGGAGACTAGCAGCACCCTGGAGGCCCTTGGGTTTCTTCTCCCAATCCTGGGTTTGCATATTTGTCAGGAGGTGGGAAAACCAGGCCTCTCCTGGGCCTGGAACAGTTGGGTGGGCAGCGTTGTCCCATAGGCAGCGGCCCTAGACCCCTTCTTTCCCCTAGGCTCTGAGCTCCTGCTTTTGGCTGCCAAACAAAAGTAGAGTTGCATGAGTTGTTGCTCCTTACCAGGCCCCAGGGGTTGCTCTGGGTAAGCTCACAGGCTGTTTTCATCTCTCAGCCTTGACTTGTGCTGAATTTCTGCCTTCAGGCATAGTGCAGTATCTGCTTGGCTTCTGAAGCCTAAGCCCAGGTTTCAACAGACTGTCCTCAGTTTACTCTCAGGATGAGTTGGGAAGTACTGCAGTGGGGACATAAGTTCGGCCCTTCATTTTAGCTTATTTTTATGTTAAAATGTTTATTAGCATAAAAATAACATGTAGACATCAGAAAGTTATATAACAGAAAGGGATTGACTGGACTCAGGACCTCCAGCCTCACTCCCCGGGGGCGAAGAAGGTGAAGGTGATTGGTTTCCTGTGTATTCTTCCATAGTTTTTCTGTGCACACTCTCATGTGCGTATGTATTTTACCCTCTCTCTGCTCTGCCCCCTGTGGTAGTGAGGAGCACACTAAATTGCTGATACCTAGCTTTTTTCACTAAAGTGTATCTTGGGAATCTTTCCATGTCAGCATGTACAGATCTACTGCATTCCTTTTTTGAATCTTTTTTGTTGTACATATGATGTATATATAGAGTAGCCAATAATTTTCAAGCAGACATTCATGCAACTAGACATTAAAATGCCTTAGATTTGTCACATGAACTGTGGCTTATAAAACCTATTCACATCTGTTTTCTTGTGTGATCCTTATAGCCCTGTGAGGAAGACAGACCAGAACAAACATTTGCAGCTCAGGATACAATGTGAACAATGAGGAAGTGAGAGAGGTTGGTGCTCATTTAATGAAGATTAAAATAGGGTCTGTCCTTGGTGAGCCTCAGACAGACTGGGGAGTGGCTCTATGTGTGTGCACACCTCTACAGGGCCAGCCCGGTGGCGGACTCGGTAGAGTGCGGCGCTTGGGAGCGCAGCGGCGCTCCCGCCGAGGGTTCGGATCCCATATAGAGACCTGTCTGCTCACTGGTTGAGGGCAGTGCGGACGCGACACCGAGGGTTGCGATCCCGTTGCCGGTCGCGGTACAGGCGCGACACTGAGGGTTGCGATCCCGTTACCGGTCACGAAAAAAGACAAAAAGGAAAAAAAAAATGGTTATGAGGAAAAGTTTTCAGAGGGGCTGTGCGAGGCAGCATCTGCAGAGGGGACATGGTGGGCGGCAAAGGAGAGCTTCCCAAAGGGATGGAACTTGAGCCAAGTCTTTTTTTAAAAAGGGAGGAAGGTAGGAATGAGGCTAATGAAAAAGGGAGGCATTTCAGGCAGAAGAGCAGCTTGGGCAGAGGCATGGAGGTGCCAACACGTGGCGGAGGGTTGGTGTCCCTGGGCATTCCTCCACTCCCTCTGCTACCACCCTGGTCTAATCATTCCATTGGCAGATGTTTATTTTATTTATTTATTTATTTATTTTTCCTACCTTATCTTTTCTTAAAACATCTTTATTGAAATATTATTGGGGCTGTCCTGTAGCTCACTCGGGAGAGTGTGGTGCTGATAACACCAAGGCCACGGGTTCGGATCCCATATAGGGATGGCCAGTTTGCTCACTGGGTGAACATGGTGCTGACAACACCAAGTCAAGGGCTGAGATCCCCTTACCGGTCATCTTTAAAAAAAAAAAAAAGAAATATTATTAGCATATCATAAAATTTAACCATCAACACAAATTAAGTATAGAACATTTCCATCACCACAAAAGAAAACCTTATACCCATTTACGATCACTTCCCATTCCTGCTAACCCCTGGAAACCACTAATCTGCTTTTTGTCTCTATTGATTTCCTACTCTGGACGTTTCACATAAATGAAATCTTTTGTGACTGGCCTCTTTTGCCTCTACAATGTTTTCAACTTTCATCCATGTTGTAGTAGGTGTCAGTACTTCATTTCTTTTTATGACTAAATAATATTCCATTGTATGTATCTACATTCATGTTTATCCATTCATCAGTTGCTGGATATTTGGGTTGTTTCTACTTTTTGGCTATTATGAATAATGCTGCTATGAGTATTCATTACAAGTTTTTATATAGACATACATTTATATAGACATACATTTTCAGTTTTCTTGGGTATGTAGTAGATTGCTAGCTCATACACTAACTTTTCTGTTTAACTTTTTGAGAAACCAGCAGATTGTTTTTTCTTTTTTTTTAAATTTTATTTTGTCGATATACAATGTGGTTGATTATTGTGACCCATTACCGACACCTCCCTCCCTCCTTCCTCTCCCCCCTCCCACCCAACAATGTCCTTTCTGTTTGCTTGTCGTATCAACTTCAAGGAATTGTAGTTGTTATGTGTTCTTCCCCCCCCCCCCCGGTTTTTGTGTGTGTGTGTGTGTGTGAATTTATTTATTTATTTTTAGCTCTCACCAATAAGTGAGAACATGTGGTATTTTTTTTTCTGTGCCTGACTTGTTTTACTTAATATAATTCTCTCAAGGTCCATCCATGTTGTTGCAAATGGCAGTATTTCATTTGTTTTTATAGCTGAGTAGTATTCCATTGTGTAGATATACCACATTTTCCGTGTCCACTCATCTGATAATGGACATTTGGGCTGTTTCCAACTCTTGGCTATTGTAAAGAGTGCTGCGATGAACGTTGGGGAACAGGTATACCTTCGACTTGATGATTTCCATTCCTGTGGATATATTCCCAGCAGTGGGATAGCTGGGTCCCATTGACAGATATTTAAATGCCTGCTCTGTGCCCAGCATTGAGGGGTCCAGAGGGCAGCAGGAACCATTCAGTGCCTCCTTCGATAGGCTCTCAGACTCTAGCCTGGAGACACTGCATGCACAACAGGCAAAGCTAACTGATGGTGACAGAGATCAGAGAGTGATTACCTCGTATTGGAGGGACTGACTGGACCAGGGGCACAAGGAACCTTCTGGGGTGCTGGAAGTGTTTATTTTCTTGACCTGGATGGTTTTGTGGTAGTATATAAATGTAAGACTTCATGGAGCTATATATACTTAAGGTCAATGCAGATTGCACATTCTAGCTGTGGGTATGTTATACCCCAATTATAAAGCAAACAGACAAATAAATAAAAAGTACATCCTAAAAATAAATAAGTAAAATGCAGTAGCAAGAAAGTGTGGAAAGAACTATGATTGGGGAAATACAGGGACATTAGGAGCACGTTACAGGAGGCTTATCTGAGGAGGTGATATTTAAACTGAGATTTGAACGATGAGGTAGGTGTACATCAGGTTAAGAAGGGGCCGAGGTGTCCCAGGTGGAAGGAACAGCCTATGCCAACCCACAGAGGTAGAGAGCCTGGTGTGCTGGAAAGCTCAAGGTGAACAGAGCCTAGGATTTTGAAGGGGTGAGAGATGAGGTTTCAGACCCTCACCCACTCTCACTGTGTGTGTTCAGAAGCCTCTTGGTGGGTCTCTCTGCCTCTCTCCACTCTTACAGTTATTGGAACCAAAGTACCCTCTGGTTGTGCCCTCACCCTGGCCTCAGAATTAAGTCCACACTCCTTATAACTAGGAATTCAAGGTCGGCCTTGTCCTGGCCCCTTATCTGTCCTTCAGAGAACTGGACGCCCCAGCCAGAGTGGACTGCTTGCCATTCCAGATGTGCTCTGTGTTCTTGGTGTCTTGCCTGACTCACCTCGGTCTTCCCTGGGAGTGCCTTTCCCAGTGTTCTGGTGCAGCTGAAGGAAGGGCCTTAATGCCTACTCCAGAATCACCCCTGCTGCTCCCGAGGTGGAAATACTTCTCCCTGTACCGTGTCCACCTTGTGGGTGGCTCTGTCACACAGTTATTCATGCACTTGCCCTCTTTGGGCAAGCGTGTCTTACTCCTGTGGGCATCTCTCCCCCATCGGGTCTAGGTCAGTGCTTTTGTGCATAGTCAGTACTGAAATCAGTGCCATAAGTGATTTTTTATTTGAGTGGGGCTCTCTGGCTGGTGGTGGTAGAGGGTTGCTTTGGGGGGGGGGGTCATATAGCAAAGGCTGGCTGGAAAAGTGACAAGACTGGTGCTTCTAAATTCCCTGATGGTTATTAACTATCAAGATTCAGGAACTAGGTGTAGAAATTTCTGGGAATTCTGAAATCATAAGTTATTCTATATCTTTCATAATGCTTTATGAGTTTTTAAATAAGAAGGAGTAACCATAATAATAAACTGAATTCTTTTTCTGTGATAAAATTTCAGAGGTTTTTCTGTTTAAAAAAAAATGTGTGTGTGTGTGTATGTGTATGTATATATATAATTGTAAATGTATGGTTTATTATTATTATGGACCAATATATTGTGACAATATTATAAATTTCATTAACACGTAAAAATGATCTCTACCTGATAGAAGTTTGATAATGGAAAACGTTGAAGGAAGAGAGCATTAACACAAAATGAATGCCAAATAAAAATCATGATTTAGGGGCCGGCCCGGTGGCACACTGCTACAGTGCACCACTTGGGAAGTGCAGCGGCGCTCCCACCGAGGGTTCGGATCCCACATACAGACCGGCTGCTCACTGGCTGAGCGAGGGGCGGGGGCAACACCGAGGGTTGCGATCCCGTGGCCGGTCCCGGTCCGGTACGGGCGCGACACTGAGGGTTGCGATCCGTTGCCGGTCACGAAAAAAGACAAAAAAAAGAAAAAAAAAAAAAAAAAAAGACAAAAAGGAAAAAAAAAATCATGATTTAATGATTTAAGGATAATACCCAGATATTTAATATTTAAAAGTTGTTCTTAAAGGTAGAATTGAGAAAAGTTTAAAGAATAGTACAACGAACTTCTGTATTTCCTTCAGTAAGATTTACCAATTGCTAACAATTTGCTACATTTGCTTGACATTGTGTCATAGGTTGTCCACATTGCATATTTGTTGGATCGTTTTCTTGTGATTAGATATGGGTTAACATTTTTGGCGAAAACCCGCCTGGGCCACATAGGTGTATGTTTCCTTTTACATCAGGAAGCTGCTGCTAGCCAGCCCCAGTGAAGGGGATGCCTTCTTTAATCACCTTGTTAATCATCTGAAAGCATCAGCAAAGGATACTTTTGTTTTCAGGCACTGAACTTCAGAAGGAACTTTTCACTGACTTTGGGGTCGCTGACAGCCATAATGGAAAAGAGACCAGCACTTCTCTGTCAGTTGTCACCGCTACTGAGAAACATCAGAAAACCCTGGGAGCCAATATCATGGGGCTTGGGACGAAGCTCTACAAGCATCTCTCCCCATGCCTGTGGACAGGTTACTTCATCTCTCAGAGTTGCGTGAGATGTACATGTAAGGCAGTAGACACTCAGAGAAGTGAAGCAACTTGCCCAAGGCTACTCAACTAGTGAATGGCAGAGCTAGGATTCAAACCCCTTTCTCTTTGGGGACAAAGTCCTGCCCTTGTTGTTATACAAGCTGCCTCCTCTGAGGTGACCAGGCATCACTGTGGTGGCTCAAGCTCTAGGTACTTATGCTCGGAACCAGGCAGAAGAGCACCAACCCTGTAGGCTCTGAGAGGCGAGAGGGAAAAGAGAGGTGCCTCTCTCCCCTAGGTTCCTCTGCTGCACGTGGCCGTCTCTCCTGAGGAAGGCCCAGCACCTCAGGCAAGCTGGTAGGCAGGCTGTTGGACGCTCCCCAGACACCTTTGGAATAAATGCTTTCATGCTTGTGTTACAAAGGTGAGCTGCTGGAGCCATTCCAACCTCTGCCTGCCCAGACAGGGAAGTACAGGCTGCATGTATCTGGCACTGGTCCATGTTAGGTTAAGTGCTCGGGATCCCCACCTTGGCCCGTGAATCCCAAGGGCAGTCCAGATGGATGAAGGAAGGTACTGCCTCAGCCTGCCTGAGTTTCTGGGGGTAGACAGAGAGACAGGAAGCATTAATGGGGGAATGGTGTGCCGAGCCTTGCCAAGCAGGTTGCTGTGGGTGGGTAGACACCGCCTGAGTGCTCTGGATGCCTCAGGATTTGGGTGGAGGTTCTTGAGGAGGCAGCCAGAAAGGAGAGCTGTGACAGGGACTCTGGAGCACCCCAGGATCTGCTCCTGCTGGCCTTCTGCTCTGGTGGTGAGCCACCAGACCACCATATTCCCAGTTAGCAGCGATCCCCAAGGCAAGTAGCATCTGAGTGCTTGGTGAGTAGAAAGACCCAATGTCTGTTCCTCAGGCTACCCTGGGGCCCTTCCCCAGAGCAGTTGTTTTGGGGAAAACAGTGGCTCCTGCTGAATCAGGCTGTGGTGCTCTCTGTCAAGGCCATGTTGTCCTGTTGCATTGAGCTGAGAGACTATGAGAGTCAGCCCTCTCAAGTTCCATCTTCTTCTCCTTACACTGTTTATCCGCACAGGCCTCCAGGGAAGGGTCTGAAAGCAAGGCCAGGGCCAAACTGGCCTGGTGAGGAGCAGGCTGTGCTGTGTGGGGCCTGCGGGGAACTCAAGAGTTTTTCCCCTGGCTCATGGCCAACTTGGGCCCTGCATCTTGGAAAGACCCCCAGGGATCTGACAGCCAGGTAGGCAAGGGCAGAGGGGGCCCCTAGGGAGGGAGAAGCCCAGAGGGAAGCAGTGTTTCAGACTCCCATAACGCTCCGCTCCGTGAACAGAGGCAGCGCTTTACTTGTCTC
Source organism: Galeopterus variegatus (assembly GCF_000696425.1). Lineage (NCBI taxonomy): Eukaryota > Metazoa > Chordata > Mammalia > Dermoptera > Cynocephalidae > Galeopterus > Galeopterus variegatus. Next base: position 466,916 of record NW_007726894.1, read on the forward strand.
TTTCGAGGGAGCCCCTCTCCCTTGTGCCAGATGGGGCTGAGATGCGGGCTGGTTAAGAGTCTAACATGACCTGACGTGGGAGGCCTTCCGCTCTCTGGCTGAATTCCCCAAGTGTCATCACTAAGTCACTCCAGTTCTGGCATTTCCCCATCTTGTCTCTCATGCCCCTCCTCCTGGCTGTGAATCCTGAGGAGTGAGATTGCAGTTTTGACCAGCCTTCTTCCTGAGAGCTCTTGCAGGCTGGCATGCGGGCGTAAAACCCAGGAGCGTGTCAGAGTGATAGGAGAATTGGGAAGTGACAGTGGGAACCAATGTTCTGAATCTCTAGGGTGCTTTGATATTTAAGAAGTCTTTTTTTGGGTTCCCTTTGATTTGAATCCTCTTATTTGTCCTTTCACTCCAGTTCTCCCTTTCCCCTCTTGGGAACTTCATGCTTTTAAAATATTTGTTAAGTAGGCCCTTATCTGAGACCTTTTTAAAAATATTTGTTAAGTAGGCCCTTATCTGAGACCTGAGAAAGCAACCAGCTAGGTGTGCACTTGGAAAAAGGAAAGGGAGAACAGAGAACAAGACTTAAAATGTCTTTGAGATTTAACACCAGAAGAGCTTTGCTTCTTCACCTGGAGTCAATATTTCACCTTAGTTCCTGGGCAGCTTTCACTCAAGTGAGATCCAAAGCTTTTGCTAGGGAAAAAGCAAGAAGTTTTAAAATGAGACTTCTGGCTCTTCTCCTACTCAGCTTTATTACAGAAGACACTGATGCTTGTTTGGAAAACAATTTAAACTTCAAACATGTATGAAAGTCAAGAGTATTTATCGCCCCACCTCCCCTCGTCCCTCTCCCCCTCCCTGCTGTTATTCTCAGACTGTTTTCCCTTCACAGTTGCTATATGTTGTTGGACAAATGTGTGTAGCTCTGTGTCATTGTCCTAAACGAAATGGGTGTGTGGCAGATGCACAGCTCAGCCACTTGCTGTTTTCTCCCAGCCATGTGGTATGGCCATCCTGCCATGGTGCCAAGCCTGTGCCACCTGCTGCTCTTGGGGGTCGGCAGAGAATTCTGTGACATGGGTGGTCCGGAATGTTGCATCTTGAGATAGACATCTTGCTGTTCTCTAAAATTGTTTGAATCATTCTTTTAAACTCCCCCTCTTTTAAAAACTTTGCTTACTAAACACAGTACATGTTCATTATAGAAAATTTAGAAAAGTCAGATAAGCTATAAAAAGAAGAAATATAAATTACCCCAGGAAGTAACATTTTGGTGTGTAAATTTTATAATACAAATGCCTTTCACATTTAATGTCTCATCCAACCCTTGCTACCTCCATTAAGGAAGGCAAATGGGTATTAGTCCCATCTTATAGATGAGAAAACTGAGCCAGAGAAATTAGAAGGTTACCCAGAGGTACGCAGCATAGTAAAGATAGAGCTGGAGGTGTACTTGTCATATAATCTAGCACTAATGCTCTCTTGGCTGTGCCCCACTATTTTCTCATCTCTGGATAGAAAGGGTGATGTGGGGCATTGGATTTCAGATATGCTGAACTGCCTTAGCAAAAGGTTAATAAACAGAGGGCACCTAGAGGACAGCCCCTCATTGATTTAGGAGAAAAGGTAGAAGACATGCTCTTCAGACTAACAGATGATGTGAGATGAGGGATTGCTTGTGCTTTGGAGAACAGGATCAGGCTTAGAAAGCCCTCAAAGGACTTTAAGACAAGTCAGAGGCAGCAGGATGGCATTTGGAAAGGGTGGATGTGAAGGACCACCTTGCATTTCTGTAGGCACTGGGCAGGGAGGCCTGACTTGATATTCAGGCAGTGACAACTGGTCCAGCTGGGAGTCCTAGTGGACCATAAGCAAGACATGTCATTTCAACACTTTTGCGTCATCTTGATTATTGGGAGTTTTAGGAGCCATACATTGAGAGGGCATGATAGACTAGGCAAGTGGGGGAGGGGGAGGGAAACTGTCAGAGGACAAATGCTACAGGGATTGAGATTTGAGAAGAAGGCTTTGAGAAGCAAGAAGGTGCAGGCTGTGACTTGGTGACCAGAGGCCAGGCAGGACAAGGCCAGGAATGGCAGTTAGTTGGATGGAGGGCCCAGTTTATCAGGATATGGAAGAACTTTTTGGCATTAGAGGAGTTTCAGGAGTGGAAGTGAGAGGCAGTACTGTGGAGTGGTTAAGAGCTCCCACCCTGGGCTGGCCCGGTGGCGCACTGCTACAGTGCGCCGCTTGGGAAGTGTGGCGGCGCCCCCCCCCCGGGGGTCGGGTCCCCCATACAGACCGGCCACTCACTGGCTGAGCGAGGTGCGGGAGCAGCGCCGAGGGTTGCGATCCCATTGCCG